>NC_091981.1:247360769-247545738 GCF_044704955.1 Pristiophorus japonicus | reverse complement strand
GGGGAGGGAGGGAGAGAGGGGGAGGGAGAGAGGGGGAGGGAGAGAGGGGGAGGGAGAGAGGGAGGGAGGGAGACGAGGGAGAGAGGGGAGGGGAGGGGGGAAGAGGGGGGCGGGGAGAGGGAGGGGGGAGAGGGAGAGGGAGAGGGGAGAGGGGAGGGGGAGGGGAGGGGAGGGAGAGGGGGGGGAGGGGAGGGAGAGGGGGGGAGGGGAGGGAGAGGGGGGAGGGGAGGGGAGAGGGTGGTTGGAGGGGGGAGGGGGGAGCGGGTGTCGGGTCGGGGGGAGCGGGTGTCGGGTCGGGTCAGGGCGGGGGGAGCGGGTCTCGGGTCGGGTCGGGGCGGGGTGGGAGGGGGAGCGGGTCTCGGGTCTCGGGTCGGGGGGGGGGGGGGGGGGGGAGCGGGTATCGTGTCGGGTCTCGGGTCAGGGGGGAGCGGGTGTCGGGTCGGGTCGGGGCGGGAGCGGGTGTCGGGTCGGGTCTGGTCGGCGAGGAGCGGGTGTCGGGTCTGGTCGGCCGGGGGGGGGGGGAGCGAGTGTCGGGTCTGGTCGGGCGGGGAGCAGGAGCTGGCCGTGGGAGGAGCCTCATTCACGCAGCCCCAGTGAGGCCATTCAGCCAGGGCTAGGGGCTGCGTGCTTCGGGCCCCTCCCACACAGTTCGGCGCCTGGAGCTACTGCACTTGCGTGCCGACTGTAGCGCGCATGTGCAGAGGTCCCGGCACTGTTTTCAGCGCCAGGACCTGGCTCCGCCCCCCCACAGCTCGTGCTGGCTGCGCCGAGTGCCACAGGACCTGTAAGTAGGTGGAGAATACCGAGGATTTTTTTAGGCGCCATTTTAGGCGTGAAAAACGGGCGCCCAGCTCGGAGGGGTGCCCGTTTTTTTTCTTGTGGAAACTTGGGCCCATTAAGTTGAAGTCAACACAAGATACAAGTTTATTACTTTCTCTACAAGAAACACAATAGAGAACAGTGAGCACACTTCAACTTCTACGCCAAGTACTCCCTCACAAAGCATACTCCCACTGACAGGAGACCTTAAATAACCAGTTAAATCAGTTTTTAAACCAGGGTCATAATCAGCAAGCCTGTTTTGTTTAATGTAAGTGACAAGTCTGCTTCACTTGGAGCTCCTATTTTATGATTCATCATATAAAGTTATAAATGCTGAAATACATTTGGGGTCTGAGCACCAAACAGACCAGGCACCATTGGATCAATATCCAAGATCCTTTGTGTGAACCCTCTGTATGTTTTCCTTCCCTTGTAATTTACTTCTGTAAGAAAATGGATATGGCTACAATACAAGTTCAAGCCATTATCATCGTTGAGATATAATTCACCAATGTCACCTTGAATGCGCTTGCCATACAATAGTGAAGTAAATTCTTTCCACAACGAAGAGCAAATGCTCTTTGAGTTTAAGGCAATAATTCAATCAAACAGTTCTGGCCAATACAATCTGAGGTTTGGATAGGTTTATGATATATAGTGCAATGAATTACTGCATGTCATTCATACACACCAAGCGCGTGGGAAACGCACCCGGTTAGAATTATCAAGTTTATATTCCATTTCCTGCCAAAGTTTCATCAGATATCAATTCCTTACAAGCAGGTCTTGTCATATAGTTATAGGAACACTGTTTGAAATCAGCAAGCCTGTGCTGAAGACCTTTGCCTCAAGGGCAACAGTTGGCAGCTGAACAATGGCATCTATCGAAATGTAACTTTATTTGGTGACTCCGAAAAGTCAATGTATAATGGTTATCATGCAGCCGCCAGCAGTCAAACTGAAGTCCACAACACTACAGGGGAGGTCCTTCTGCAACTGTATAGGGTATTGGTGAGGCCGCACCTGGAGTACTGCGTGCAGTTTTGGTCGCCTTACTTAAGGAAGGATATACTGGCTTTGGAGGGGGTACAGAGACGATTCACTAGGTTGATTCTGGAGATGAGGGGGTTACCTTATGATGATAGATTGAGTAGACTGGGTCTTTACTCGTTGGAGTTCAGAAGGATGAGGGGTGAGCTTATAGAAACATTTAAAATAATGAAAGGGATAGACAAGATAGAGGCAGAGAGGTTGTTTCTACTGGTCAGGGAGACTAGAACTAGGGGGCACAGCCTCAAAATACGGGGGAGCCAATTTAAAACCAAGTTGAGAAGGAATTTCTTCTCCCAGAGGGTTGTGAATCTGTGGAATTGTCTGCCCAAGGAAGCAGTTGAGGCTAGCTCATTGAATGTATTCAAGTCACAGATAGATAGATTTTTAACTAATAAGGGAATTAAGGGTTATGGGGAGTGGGCGGGTAAGTGGAGCGGAGTCCACGGCCAGATCAGCCATGATCTTGTTGAATGGCGGAGCAGGCTCGAGGGGCTAGATGGCCTACTCCTGTTCCTAATTCTTATGTTCTTATGTACATGATCGAGTAGTTGAGGGGATGAAAAGAGAGAGAAGAGAGGAGAGAAAGAGGCAGCCATTTTACACACAGCATGCTCCGACAAACAGCAATGAGAGAAATAGCTAGTTAATCTGTTTATTTGGTAGAAGAAGAATGTTAGCCAGGACACTGGAGAGGGCAAACAGATACTTAATGTCTCAACTGCATGCATAAATGTCTCTCTCTCCTCAGGGCTCAGTATGTATTATGTCCTTTTGAAAATTGCTCAAATATTCTAAATGACTTGCAAATTAACGAGATGGGGTTAAAATAAGTTTTCACTTATCAAATGTCTGAGATATAGCCCAACATCGGACAACAATCACCGACAACAGCTCGACATTTTCCATTCCTGAGCCCACCTGCTAAATTTGACCAAATTTCTTTTGCACACCAAGTCTTCTATGCAAGTTTGATGCATCAAGTTTTGCATTACAAAGTAGCACCCTCTTCCATATCGATTATGAATCTTATGAACAGAAACCCATAGCAGATTCCTATCTAACTAGTCATTTATTACAATCTTCTTTCTATATTAACACAATTTTCAATCCCACCATATAATTAAAGATCAATTATGAACAGCAGTCTTCTTTAAACAAAACTTTAACTAGATTTGCAGAAGATACTTAATTAAATTCCACTAGTTTATTCTCAGGCACTTGTTACCTGTTGATGATGAAGTACCGTAGAGTTGAGTCTTCCTGAACTCACTTCCAACAATTTCCATTTCTATTATGCTCAACACCAAAATTTCAAAGCACTTTACAGAATGATGGGAAACACAGTGGATGGCAAGTAGGAAGGAGAAGACACATGACAGGAGTGGGCTGAGGGCCGAATGCCTGATCAGAGAAGGGTTTTGGGGATGGGCTTGAAAACAGCAACAATAGCCTTAGAAGTAAAGTCTCGGAGGTATACAGTATGGTACCAGATTCAATCTTGAATCAATGTTGAATCAGTTTGGGTGGAGATAAGAAATAATGAATGGAAAAAGTCGCTGGTGGGCGTAGTCTATAAGCCCCGTAACAGTAGCTACACTGTTGGACGGAGTATAAATCAAGAAATAATGGATGCTTGTAATACAGGAACGGCAATAATCAGCGTGATTTTAACCATGTTGATTGGACAAAGCCTTGAGGAGGAGTTCATAAAGTGTATCTGGGATAGTTTCCTTGAACAGTATGTCCAACCAGGGAGCAGGCTATCTTAGATCTAGTACTGTGTAATGAGGCAGGATTAATAAATTATCTCGTAGTAAAAGATCCTCTAGGAATGAGTGACCATAATATGGTTGAATTTCAAATTCAGTTGGAGGGCAAGTAAGTTGGTTCTCAAACCAGGGTCCTAAGCTTAAATAAAAGAGACTACAAAGATATGAGGGCAAAGTTGACTAAAGTGGACTGCGAAAATAGACTAAAGAATGGGATGGTTAAAGAGATACTTTATAACTCGCATCAAAAATATATGCCAATGAGAAGGAAAGACTGTAAGAGAAGGGACAACCATCCATGGCTAACTAAGGAATTAAGTGAGGGTATCAAATTGAAAACAAAGGCATACAATGTGGCCAAGACTAGTGGGAGGCCAGAGGATTGGGACATTTTTAAAAGCCAACAGAGAACGACTTAAAAAATGATTGAGAGGGGAGATAGATTATGAAAGTAAACTGGAACAAAATATAAAAACAGACAGTAAGAGTTTCTACAAATACATAAGGAAAAGAATGGCTAAAGTAAATGTTGGTCCACTGGAGGATGAGACCGGGGAATTAAGAATGGAGAACAGGGAAATGGCAGATGTTGAACAAATATTTTTTATCGGTCTTCATGATAGAGGACACTAAAAACATCAAGGGGCTCTAGGTAGGGAGGAACTTAATACAATCACTAATGAAGTAGTACTAGGTAAAATAATGGGACTAAAGGCAGACAAATCCCCTGGACCTGATGCCTTACATCCCAAGGTCTCAAGAGAAGTGGCTGCAGAAATTGATTGTAACCTACCAAAATTCCCTGGATTCTGGGGCGGTCCCAGTAGATTGGAAAACTGCAAATGTAACATAGAAACATAGAAAATAGGTGCAGGATTTGGCCATTCAGCTCTTCGAGCCTGCACCACCATTAAATATGATCATAGCTGATCATGCAACTTCAGTACTCCATTCCTGCTTTCTCTCCATACCCTTTGATCCCTTTAGCCATAAGAGCCACATCTAACTCCCTATGGAATATATCTAACAAACTGGCCTCAACAACTTTCTGTGGTAGAGAATTCCACAGGTTCACAATTCTCTGAGTGAAGAAGTGTCTCCTCATCTCGGTCCTAAATGGCTTACCTCTTATCCTTAGACTGTGACCCTTGGTTCTGGGCTTCCCCAACATCGGGAACATTCTTCCTGCATCTCACCTGTCCAATCCCGTCAGAATTTTATATGTTTCTATGAGATCCACTCTCATGCTTCTAAATTTCAGTGAATATAAGCCTAGTCAATCCAGTCTTTCTTCATAGATCAGTCCTGCCATCCCGGAAGCAGTCTGGTGAATCTTCGCTGCACTCCCTCAATAGCAAGAATGTCTTTCCTCAGATTAAGAGACCAAAACTGAACACAATATTCCAGGTGAGGCCTCACCAAGGCCCTGTACAACTGCAGTAAGACCTCCCTGCTCCTACACTTAAATCCTCTCACTATGAAGGACAACACTCCATTTGCCTTCTTCACTGCCTGCAGTACCTGCATGCCAACTTTCAATGACTGATGTACCATGACACCCAGGTCTCATTGCACCTCCCCTTTTCCTAATCTGTCACCATTCAGATAATATTTTGCCTTCCTGTTTTTGTCACCAAAGTGGATAACCTCACATTTATCCACATTATATTGCATCTGCCATGCATTGGCCCATTCACCTAACCTGTCCAAGTCACACTGCAGCTTCTTAGCATCCTCCTCACAGCTCACACTGCCACCCAGTTTAGTGTCATCTGCAAACTTGGAGATATTACATTCAATTCCTTCCTCTAAATCATTATTGTAATGATTGTAAATAGCTGGGGTCCCAGCACTGAACCTTGCGGTACTCCATTAGTCACTGCCTGCCATTCTGAAAATAACCCGTTTATTCCTACTCTTTGCTTCTGTCTGCCAACCAGTTCTCTATCCACGTCAATACATTACCCTCAATACCATGTGCTTTAATTTTGCACACTAATCTCTTGTGTGGGACCTTTTTTTTTTTTAAGTCTCTTGAAAGTCCAAATACACCACATCCACTGGTTCTCCCTTGTCCACTCTACTAGTTACATCCTGAAAAAATTCTAGAAGATTTGACAAGCATGATTTCCCTTTCATAAATCCATGCTGACTTGGACCGATCCTGTTACTGCTTTCCAAATGCACTGCTATTACATCTTTAATAATTGATTCCAACATTTTCCCCACCGCCGATGTCAAGCTAACCGGTCTATAATTCCCTGTTTTCTCTCTCCCTCCTTTTTTAAAAAGTGGGGTTACATTAGCTACCCTCCAATCCACAGGAACTGATCCAGAGTCTATGGAATGTTGGAAAATGACCACCAATGCATCCACTATTTCTAGGGCCACTTCCTTAAATACTCTGGGATGCAGACTATCAGGCCCAGGGGATGTATCGGCCTTCAAACCCATCAATTTCCTTATCACAATTTCCTGACTAAATTTCCTTCAGTTCCTCCCTCGCTAGACCTTCAGTCCCCTAGCATTTCCGGAAGGTTATTTGTGTCTTCCTTAGTGAAGACAGAACCAAAGTATTTGTTCAATTGGTCTGTCATTTCTTTGTTCCCCATTATAAATTCACCTGGTTTTGACTGCAAGGGACTTACATTTGCCTTCACTAATCTTTTTCTCTTCACATATCTATAGAAGCTTTTGCAGTCAGTTTTTATGTTCCCAGCAAGCTTACTCTCATACTCTATTTTCCACCCCCTAAATAAACCCTTTGTACTCCTCTGCTGAATTCTAAATTTCTTCCAGTCCTCAGGTTTGCTACTTTTTCTGGCCAATTCTATGCCTCTTCCTTTAAACACCCCTATTTAAAAAAATGAGGCAGACAAAAAGCAGGAAACTATAGACTAGTTAGCCTAACATCTGTCGTTGGGAAAATGCTAGAGTCCATTATTAGGAAGCAGTAGCAGGACATTTGGAAAAGCACTATTCAATCAAGCAGAGCCAGCATTGTTTTATGAAAGGGAAATCATGTTTGAAAAATTTGCTGGGGCTTTTGAGGATGTAATGAGCAGGGTGGATCAGGGGAAACCAGTGGATGTGGTATATTTGGATTTCCAGAAACATTTGACAAGGTGCCACATAAGAGATTACTGCACAAGATAAAAGTTCACAGGGTTGGGGGTAATATATTAGCATGGATAGAGGATTGGCTAACAGAAGAGAGAGAGAGTCGGGATAAATGGGTCATTTTCCGGTTGGTAGTGACTAGTGGGGTGCCGCAGGGATCGGTGCTGCATCCTCAACTATTTACAATCTATATTAATGACTTGGATGAAGGGACTGAGTGTAATGTAGTCAAGTTTGCTGATGATACAAAGATGGGTGGGAAAGCACATTGTGAAGACACAAAAAATCTGCAAAGGGGTATAGACAGGCTAAGTGAGTGGGCAAAAATTTGGCAGATGGAATATAATGTGGGAAAATGTGAGGTTATCCACTTTGGCAGTAATAACAGAAAAGCAAATTATAATTTGAATGGAGAAAAATTGCCAAGTGCTCCAGTACAGAGACACCTGGGGGTCCTTGTGCATGAAACACAAAAAGTGAGTATGCAGGTACAGCAAGTAATCAGTAAGGCAAATGGAATGTTGGCCTTTATTATAAGGGGGATAGAGTATAAAAGCAGAGAAGTCCTGCTACAACTGTACAGAGTATTGGTGAGGCATTCCTGGAGTACTGCATACAGTTTTCGTCTGCATATTTAAAGAAGGATATACTTGCATTGGAGGCTGTTCAAAGAAGGTTCACTTGGTTGATTCTGGAGATGAGGGGGTTGACTCATAATAGGTTGAGCCTATACACATTGGAGTTCAGAAGAATGAGAGGTGATCTTATTTGAAACTTACAAGATAATGTGGGGGCTCGACAAGGTGGATGCAGAGAGGATATTTCCACTCATAGGGGAAACTAAAACCAGGGGACACAGTCTCAGAATAAGAGACCGCCCATTTAAAACTGAGATGAGGAGGAATTTCTTCTCTCAGGCGGTTGTAAATCTATGGAATTCTCTGCCCCAGAGAGCTGTGGAGGCTGGGTCATTGAATATATTTAAGGCGGAGATAGACAGATTTTTGAGCGATAGGGGAGTAAAGGGTTATGGGGAGTGGATAGGGAAGTGGAGTTGAGTTCATGATCAGATTCAGCGATGATCTTACTGAATGGCAGAGCAGGCTTGAGGGGTCAAATGGCCTACTCCTGTTCCTATTTCTTGTGCTCTTATCTCCACTCTGCTCTGCATCTGATCAAAAAGCCCTTCGGTTAGGCAGAAACTCTTAATTGTTATACAAAAGATCCATGCCAGAAGTGCACGAGTGAGGGCAGGGGAATTTGGGAAAGGAGTTTCAGAGGGAACAAGTGGCTCTTGTGCAGGTAGGGGTGGTCTTTCCAAAAATCTCAGAATATGACAAGCAGGCAGTTGCACCAGTAGCGAGTAAGATCGGTCAGGGAGACCAGAAATTACAAAGCAGCAAGAGAGAAACGATTTAAAAAATAAACCACTACTGGCCAGATGCCAATTTTACAAAAGATTGGTGAGCAAAGAGGAAAAAAAAACATGCATGAGTAATATATCATTTTATACCCTCTTCAAGGATGATCTCTCATATTTTAGTCTTTTAACAGTTACAACACAATCAGCTTTTTAGGTCTATGGTAATCAGTCAAGAGCAGACTTTGCAAAGCAGGATCCTTTAACTGCCTTCTTCTAATTCCTTTCTCCCTCCCTCAGTTAACACAAGATGTTTGTCCAAGAACTAAATAGGACCTGGTACAATCCATCAAAGTGAGTTAAGCATTGAAGTCAGGGTTAGGGTAAAACCTAGTTCCTGGCAAGGGAGCTTGATACTCTACTTTTAGAGCTGCCCAGCTGTCTCAATGACAGATTATACTTTCACCACTCAGATACCATAGCAGTGTTCCTGTAGAACAACATAATTAAAAAGAATTGGCAGAACCAGTTCCTAAATACAGTAAAGCTGCATTCAGTTAATAATTGTACAATTTTACAAAATTTCATTCTTGAAGATCGATGATCTCTATCCAACAGAAGTTTTTATTAAGCTATGACAGGCTATTAAAATTCAGCCCTTTTGGAAAACAGTCTCAGGTTCCTAAGAAGCAGCCGAGATTTTCATTTAAAGCTGGATTTTCAGTTCTGCTCATTTCGGGACGGTAATGGGGGCGGGGCAGTAAAGTTTGCATCTCTGTCTGCAAAATTTGTCAGCTGGGCCTGGAGCATGGGGCAGTGGGCTAAGGGAGGCATCACACACCTCTCTTAGGGCGCTAAGCCCGCTGAGCAAGTGAAAATAGAGAGCTAAACAGCCGGCCTCGGAGCGCTCCGAGGAGGGGCCTGGCGGAAGGAACCTGAAAAAAAACCCACCAAAAACATTCCCAATAAATAACTCATGCCATCACAACATAAATGGCAAAAAAATTAAAGAGAACAATGACACTTACCTGAGGGAGATGTTACTTACCTCAATGCAGCCACTACAGCCCGGACAGCCCGTTTTCACAGGTGGTCCCCGCAGTGCTTTCTACGGAGCACTAAGTGTCGGGCGGCAGCCAAAAATCGAACCGGTGTCACAACCAGGGACGTTGCACACGGGTTCACCTCTTCTGGGCGGTAATGCTCCACACCCCATCAAAACCGGCACCGAAACTCCCAGTGGGGCGCTGGAAGCTGGCCGCCCGTCCAGAAGTGCTTACCACCGCCATTGCTGCCCCTCTGGGGCATTAACAGGGGCAGCAGAAGCCCGAAAACCCAGCCCCAAGTGCCTTTGCTTCCAATCAAAATAATTAATGATGGATGACTTGGGTTTAAAAAATGACATAAATTCCCAACAGAAGTCCTGAAGCAACTTACATACAACAAATTACTTTGAATTGCAATGATTCTTATGTAGGCAAACACTGCAGCTAGTGTGTACAATAAGGTATTTCTGGGAGATAGCTGGGTGCTACCCTTGGTTCTTTCTCAATGTTTCCCCTTGCGTTGCCACAAAGGATAGAATTGTGGTAGCTAGGTGAGTTTGTAGTCCCTTGCTGTTTTGGAGTGTATCAGTTTTGCATGAATGTTGGACTATGATGATTTTTGCATGGGAGTGTTCCTGTTGGTGCACCTTTCTCTACAATTTTATTTCTGATGATGGATTGACGTTTTTGCATGGCTTGTAACTGCTTAGTCTTGCCCTCTCTCTTCATTTGCAGTTAACTCTGTCTATATGTTTCCAGTAGAGTGGACAAGGGAGAACCAGTTGATGTGGTGTATTTGGACTTTCAGAAGGCTTGCGACAAGGTCCCACACAAGAGATTAATGTGCAAAGTTAAAGCACATGGGATTGGGGGTAGTGTGCTGACGTGGATTGAGAATTGGTTGGCAGACAGGAAGCAAAGAGTAGGAGTAAATGGGTACTTTTCAGAATGGCAGGCAGTGACTAGTGGGGCACCACAAGGTTCTGTGCTGGGGCCCCAGCTGTTTACATTGTACATTAATGTTTTAGACGAGGGGATTAAATGTAGTATCTCCAAATTTGCAGATGACACTAAACCGGGTGGCAGTGTGAGCTGCGAGGAGGATGCTATGAGGCTGCAGAGTGACTTGGATAGGTTAGATGAGTGGGCAAATGCATGGCAGATGAAGTATAATGTGGATAAATGTGAGGTTATCCATTTTGATGGTAAAAACAGAAGAAAGACTATTATCTGAATGGTAACAGATTAGGAAAAAGGGAGACCTGGGTGTCATGGTACATCAGTCATTGAAGGTTGGCATGCAGGTACAGCAGGCGGTTAAGAAAGCAAATGGCATGATGGCTTTCATAGCGAGGGGATTTGAGTACAGGGGCAGGGAGGTGTTACTACAGTTGTAAAGGGCCTTGGTGAGGCCACACCTGAAGTATTGTGTACAGTTTTGGTCTCCTAACTTGAGGAAGGACATTCTTGCTATTGAGGGAGTGCAGCGAAGGTTCACCAGACTGATTCCCGGGATGGCGGGACTGACATATCAAGAAAGACTGGATCAACTGGGCTTGTATTCACTGGAGTTCAGAAGAATGAGAGGGGATCTCATAGAAACGTTTAAAATTCTGACGGGTTTAGACAGGTTAGATGCAGGAAGAATGTTCCCAATGTTGGGGAAATCCAGAACCAGGGGTCACAGTCTAAGGATAAGGGATAAGCCATTTAGGACCGAGATGAGGAGAAACTTCTTCACCCAGAGAGTGGTGAACCTGTGGAATTCTCTACCACAGAAGGTTGTTGAGGCCAATTCACTCAATATATTCAAAAAGGAGTTAGATGTAGTCTTTACTACGAGGGGGATCAAGGGGTATGGCCAGAAAGCAGGAATGGGGTACTGAAGTTGCATGTTCAGCCATGAACTCATTGAATGGCGGTGCTGGCTAGAAGGGCCGAATGGCCTACTCCTGCACCTATTTTCTATGTTTCTATGTCCCCAAATAGCAACAAGAGGCTTAGAGGTAATTGTTTTTGATGTATACAGACCAGAAAGGTACTGGATTCAGTTTCTACTCTGTGCTGCCACTGACCACCACATTCGGCAGAACAAGAACAGCTACCGTTTCCAATCGTAATCCTGTACAATGATTCATAGCAGTAGTGTATGAGTGAGGGCTGGACTGTCCTTGGCGTGATATTCTCTGTGGTTGGAAAGCCAACCACAACTTATGGTCAAGGCTCACATCCGAATGGCCACTTGGACAAGGGCATGGCAAGAAAATTGCCTCCAATTTAGTGTATTTACTTTCGTAGCATTTATAATTATGGTCTGCAGGGCTGTAGTAATACCCGCCCTACGGTATGGATCAGAGGCATAGAAGATGCACAGAAGACACCTCAAGTCGCTGGAGATATATCACCAACGATGTCTCCGCAAGATCTTGCAAATTCCCTGGAAGGACAGGCGCACCAACATTGGTGTCCTCGTCCAGGCCAACATCCCCAGCATCGAAGCACTCACCTCACTCGATCAGCTTTGCTGGGCAGGCCACATGGTTTGCATGCCAGACACAAGATTCCTGAAGCAAATTCTCTATGCGGTGCTCCTTCAGGGCAAACGAGCCGAAGGTGGGCAACAGAAACGTTACAAGGACATCCTTAAAGCCTCCCTGGTAAAGTACGACATCACCACTGACACCTGGGAGTCCCTGGCCGAAGCCTGCCCTAGGTGGATAAAGTGCATCCGGGAGGACGTTGAGTTCTTCAAATCTCAACGCAAACAGCGTGAAGAGGTCAGGCGCAGGCAGAAGGAGCATGTGGCAAACCAGTCCCCCACAACCCTTCCCTCAGCGAATGTCTGTCCTACCTGTGACAGAGTCTGTGGCTCTCGTATTGGACTGTTCAGCCACCAAAGAACTCACTTCAGGAGTGGAAGCAAGTCTTCCTCGATTCCAAGGCCCCAAGTTTCCACATGATTTGCTCCTGATTTTTAGGAGCAACTGGTGTAGAACGGAGTATCTTAGAAATCGGAATTCTCATCATTTAGTTTGCTCCAGTTCTAGTCAGTTAGAACAGTTTCACTTTGGAACAGAATTTCTTTTTCAAAAGGGGGCGTGTCCGGCCACTTACGCCTGTTTTCAAAGTTTCGTCAGTGAAAACTTACTCCAAACTAACTTAGAATGGAGTAAGTGAAGATTTTTGTACGCTCGAAAAAACCTTGTCTACACTTTAGAAAATCAGGCGTAGGTTACAAATCAGGCGTAGGGAATGGTGGGGGGGGGGGGTTTAAAGGGAAGTTTACAAACATTAAACACTTCAGTTTTACAAATAAAGAGCCATCATCAATAATAAATGATAAATACATCAATAAATCAACCAATAAAATCCAAAAAAATTAATAAGAAATAATTTTTTTTTTACATCAATAAATAAAACATTTTCTACTTATCGACTGCAGCACCGGGAGCCCTCCAACAGCGTGCTGGGATGCCCCCCCAGTGTGTCTCTATCTCTCTGTCTGTCTGTGTGTGTCTCTCATTCTCCGTCTGTCAGTGTCTGTGTTTCTGACAGCGAGGGGAGGGGGAGAGCAGGGGGAGTGAGGGGGGAGAAGGGGAGAAAGGATGGGGGGGGGGGGGGAAAAGGAGATGGGGGGGAAAGGAGATTGGGGGGGGGGGGTGGGTGGGAAAGGAGAAGGGGAAGGGAGGCTGAACGGGCCGGGCCCGAGACTTCGGGCAGGGCCCGTCCCCAGCACCAGATTTACAGGTAGGTGGCGTTGGGTCGGGTTGGGAGGAGCGCGGGTCGGGGGGGAGGGAGGGAGAGGGAGAGGGAGAGGGAGAGGGAGAGGGAGAGGGAGAGGGAGAGGGAGAGGGAGAGGGAGGTCAGGTCGGGGGGAGGGAGGTCAGGTCGGATCCAGTCCGGGGGTGGGGGGGCGGGGAAGCGGGAGTCGGGTCGGTGTCGGTGCCGGGTCCAGTCTGGAGGCGGGAGCGGGAGTCGGGACGGGTCGGGTCCGGGGGGGCGGGGAAAGTGGGAGTCGGGTCGGTGTCGGGTCCGGTCCGGAGGCGGGAAGCAGGAGTCGAGTCGGGTCGGGAGGAAGCAGGAGCTGGCCGTGGGAGGAGCCTTATTCACGCAGCCCCAGTGAGGCCATTCAGCCAGGGCTAGGGGCTGCGTGCTTCGGGCCCCTCCCACAGAGTTTTGGCCCACTGTAGCGCGCATGTGCAGAGGTCCCAGCACTGTTTTCAGCGCAGGGACCTGGCTCCGCCCCCTACAGCTCGTGCTGCGCTGCACCGATGGCCAGAGGACCTGCAGGGAGCTGGAGAATACGGAGGGTTTTTTTAGGCGCACTTTGTGGCGCGATAAACGGGCATCCAGGTCGGGACTGCGCCGTTCTAGGCGCGGCTCAAAACTTGGGCCCCAAGGGACTACCCATGATGATGATGATGATTTACAGGTTTACATCAAGTTGAAGCCCTAGATTTGGATCTAACCCACATGTTTAAATAACAAGGTAAAGATAACTACAGATTTTACACATTCTAAAAAGTAGAATTAGAGGCTCCCCCCCCCCGCCACCCCCAAAAGTTAAGATTATTCTGTTGTGAAATGCTTTAAGTGGAAACGTTTTGTTGTTCTACATTAGAACATATTAAATTTAAAACGTCTACAAGTCCATTAGGTTGTACCTTAAGATTTTAACAAAATCTCAGTTCTCAGGCACTTACACAAAAAACTCCATCTATGCTATAGTTTCAGGACACATGTTAATGTGGTACAAACATTGGACAATGAAATGTCTGAATTGGCTCTCATTTAGACAGTCAAAAGACTGATTCATTGCTACAAAAGAAACATAATTATTGTAAACTTCACCACAAGTGTAGTAGGATTAGTCTCATTACTGGATTCACAACCATTTGGAGAGTAGGCAAAAGTGTATGGTAACTGTAGCATCTACCCCACAAACTCGACAAGAGCACTTTTAACAGATTACAATCTGAGCACCCACTTCACAGAACACTAACTAGGACACACCCTGCTGAACCAGGTCATCTGCCCTCTGAAACTGGGCCAGTTCACAATCTTTGGCCTTGAGATGCAGTTAGTTCTGCATCGTGAATTTATACACTTGCTCAGTAGTTGTAACGATGAAATGTATTTGAGCACTGGAAACATAAGTGCTCAATTGGGACTATACAGATTATTTTAAAGGGGAAATAGATTTCTCTTTGGGGCATAAAGGGGAAAAGTAGTACTGCCCAAAATGCGTGTAACATCAGACATTCTTTATTTTTTTTAAATCAAGGTGTAACCTCACGGGAGACCTACCAGGTCAATCTTGTTGACCAGGAGTGATCCACTTGGATGATTTAGTTGGGTTCATCCACATCCAGTCCCTATTTAACTAAGCAGGAGATCAACATCTTTCCTGATCTTGAATACAAGTCAAAGGATAGCAATCAGGAGCAGATACAATCAACCTTTATTGGAGAAGGAAGATTTCACAGCCTCATTAAAAATTTAAAATGGCTTCAATTTAAAAAAACTGGTTAAAAAAAAAACTTCTGAAAATGTAATTACCAACAGTAATTTTACATGCCATTTTATAAGTTTTATAATGAAGTGAAACAATCTAAATCAATTTCAGTGAAAGGATAAGATGCAAAATAGCAAGTTCAGTTATCAATGTTATGTTTGCCTTCAATTTATCAATGAGCCCAGGGCACTTTTTTTTTTAAAGTTCAAAACCATTTGGCAAATACATCCGCTAGGTAAAGACTTTGATTGCTTTCAGAACTATTGGGAGGAATTTTAACCCCCAAAATAGGTGGCTTTGGGTCAGGTGGGAGGTTAAAGAGTTAAAAATCTGCATCCCGACCCCAACCTGCCTACTTCCAGTTTTAACGGAGGCTGAACTGGGTGATGGGCTGCTAACCTGCTCGCAGGAGGTAGGTTGGCACTTTACATATTATAATGAGGCTGCATGACCCACCATTTTAAATTCAACTGTGGCAGGTTTCCCAGGCCTCAGGGAACCCACTTACCGGCTGATTCCAGTGTTCCTGCCCGCCATGATCGGACAGCACTCCCCCACCCACACTTCCAATCTTTCCCAACCTCCCACCCCATGGCCTCCGACCTGCCCTATTTCCCATGAGGCCTCCGGCCAGCTCTCTTTCCCCCTTCCCCCAACCAGGCCTCTGACCTCCCCAGGCTTTCTAACACCTCCCCACCGCTCCCCCGATCCCTCCGCCGTGTGGCCTGGTGCCACAGGCTTACTCGCCTCTCCATCTGGCTGGCTGCGGACAAGAAACAGAAATTTTAAACGTTAATCAGGCCCTGCTGTTAAATTCGGCAGGGCCTGAGGGGAATCCATTCTTCCAGGTTTCCCGACCGCATTGCACCCTCCCACTCCTTACCCATTGCCAAATTAAACTACTTTTCCCTCCGAGTGTAAATGCATTTTATGGTATATTACCAAGTAATATGCACCAGACTGCTTCCAGGTTTAATCTGTAATTGTAGTTGGCAAATCTCAGCCAGGGTGATGTTGGAGGAGCTACAGCCCACCTCAATAAAGGAAAGGAGGAAAACAAACCAGAGTGTCTGCTCTTCGTTGCTATCCAGTGACTTCTGCTAGAAAGTGAGTAGATAGTGAAGAAACTTTTCAGCACAAGTTCAAGATACATATTTGGGGACTACATTTTAGTTGGTAGCTTTAACTGGCAAACAGAGAGTTCAATATCTTTGCATTAAATACACAGCACTCAAAGCTTGTAATCCCCAAATTAGGTGGTGGTCATATAGCATTTAATACCAGAATACAATGGCCCATTTTAAAATAAGTATCCAGGAGATACATATTTTTAATACAGTCTATTATAGATTTTTAGAGGAAGGACCATGGCAATAATCTTTCTCCAAGTGTGCTGAAGTTGTGTGACTTGTGTTGTTGATTGTAAGGCTAAATAAAGTTGTCTCAGAAGATGATTGTCATCTACTGACCTTAGGAACACTACCTATGAGCCAAGGCCTTTCCATTTTCATCAGTTTTATGCTACCAACTGCTGCCAAGTAAATCTTTAAAAAATTATACTCAACAATTACATCACATCTGTTTGGAATAAATATATTCATAAAATAATAAAACTCAATTGAACAGATAAGGAACCTATGAATGAAGAAGTGCCATGTTAAAAAAAAAAATGAACCAAAAAAAGAAAGCCGGTCATTTGCTGCTGATTTCTTCTGGCCTCCACTCAAGGAGAGGCACTGGGGTATACAAACACCTACTAATCTAGAGATATACTTCCCTCAACACAGGAATTAATCTTCAATTGAGCTCAAGAATTGCTCATTAACAGCTTTAAATGTTGTGACCATAAAAGAACAGACAAGGTTTAACAGCTCCATCTTCGGAGCAGACAGCTGTTATCAAGGGCAGTCCCTTCCTGCCCTTTATGAATGACCTATCAAGATGTAAATCCCTCATTATATAAAATGCACCGTGTTATTTGGTGAACTTTCCCGACATTATAAAACATTGTATCCTCCAGACTGCTCCATGAGCAATGCTACAGGAGATCCAATTTAGATTTCAAAGGGTATTTAAAAGTGGTCTGATTGCTCAATGGGTGAACAAAACACAAGAACACAAGAACACAAGAAAAAGGAGCAGGAGTCGGTCAGTCATTTGACCCCTCGAACCTACTCCACCATTTGATGTGTCTCTCCTTGAGTGGAGGCCAGAAGAAATCAGCAGCAAATGGTTGATCTGATCATGGACTCAGCTCCACTTCCCTGCCCGCTCCTCATAACCCTTAACTTCCTTTATCGCTCAGAAATCTGTCTATCTCCGCCTTTTCCAATATTCCATAGACTCTGGATCAGTTCCTATGGAGTGGAGGGTAGCCAATGTAACCCCACTTTTTAAAAAAAGGAGGGAGAGAGAAAACAGGGAATTATAGACCGGTCAGCCCGACATCGGTAGTGGGTAAAATGATGGAATCAATTATTAAGGATGTCATAGCAGTGCATTTGGAAAGAGGTGACATGATAGGTCCAAGTCAGCATGGATTTGTGAAAGGGAAATCATGTTCGACAAATCTTCTGGAATTTTTTGAGGATGTTTCCAGTAGAGTGGACAAGGGAGAACCAGTTGATGTGGTGTATTTGGACTTTCAGAAGTCTTTCGATAAGGTCCCACACAAGAGATTAATGTGCAAAGTTAAAGCACATGGGATTGGGGGTAGTGTGCTGACGTGGATTGAGAACTGGTTGTCAGACAGGAAGCAAAGAGTAGGAGTAAATGGGGACTTTTCAGAATGGCAGGCAGTGACTAGTGGGGTACCGCAAGGTTCTGTGCTGGGGCCCCAGCTGTTTACATTGTACATTCATGATTTATACGAGGGGATTACATGTAGTATCTCCAAATTTGCGGATGACACCAAGTTGGGTGGCAGTGTGAGCTGCGAGGAGGATGCTATGAGGCTGCAGAGTGACTTGGATAGGTTAGGTGAGTGGGCAAATGCATGGCAGATGAAGTATAATGTGGATAAATGTGATGTTATTCACTTTGGTGGTAACAGATTAGGAAAAGGGGAGGTGCAACGAGACCTGGGTGTCATGGTACATCAGTCATTGAAGGCTGGCATGCAGGTACAGCAGGCGGTTAAGAAAGCAAATGGCATGTTGGCCTTCATAGCGAGGAGATTTGAGTACAGGGGCAGGGAGGTGTTACTACAGTTGTACAGGGCCTTGGTGAGGCCACACCTGGAGTATTGTGTACAGTTTTGGTCTCCTAACTTGAGGAAGGACATTCTTGCTATTGAGGGAGTACAGCGAAGGTTCACCAGACTGATTCCCAGGATGGCGGGACTGCCATATCAAGAAAGACTGGATCAATTGGGCTTGTATTCACTGGAGTTCAGAAGAATGAGAGAGGATCTCATAGAAACATTTAAAATTCTGACAGGTTAGATGCAGGAAGAATGTTCCCAATGTTGGGGAAGTCCAGAAGCAGGGGTCACAGTCTAAGGATAAGGGGTAAGCCATTTAGGACCAAGATGAGGAGAAACTTCACCCAGAGAGTGGTGAACCTGTGGAATTCTCTACCACAGAAAGTTGTTGAGGCCAATTCACTAAATATATTCAAAAAGGAGTTAGATGTAGTCCTTACTACTAGGGGGATCAAGGGGTATGGCGAAAAAGCAGGAATGGGGTACTGAAGTTGCATGTTCAGCCATGAACTCATTGAATGGCGGTGCAGGCTCGAAGGGCCGAATGGCCTACTCCTGCACCCATTTTCTATGTTTCTATGTTAAATATATTCAATGACCCAGCCTCCACAGCTCTCTGGGGCAGTGAATTCCACAGATTTACAACCCTCAGAAGAAATTCCTCCTCATCTCAGTTTTAAATGGCAGCCCCTTATTCTGAGACTATGGGCCCAAAATTGCCCAGGAATTGATCAGTTTTTTTTGGAGGCCAGCAGAACTTAATGATTTGACTAAAGAATGTGCATAGGATCAAACAGCTAAAAAAATACATCATATAACAAACTTCACAAAGTTAATTTACTATACAACAGAAGCATTCATGGAAGCTTAAACTACAAAAATAACAGTAAAGAGACAAAACATAATTCCAAAATATCCAAATAAAAACTAGAAGTACCTCCTGCTTGTAATTCTTATGTTCTCCCAGCCGCCCAAGCTCACCCACTATCATAAAAATATTTTAAACCATATAGCCAGGAAATTTACTGTTTGTTTTATGCTTTTAAATACTTTGAAAGTTCAAGCAAAATTATTCTACCAAATTTAATGTTCCAGAATTGATGATGATGTATTTGAAAGTATTTTCTATTAACTTGGTTAGGAAAGTATTTTCTATTAATTTGGTTAGGAAAGTATTTTCCATCAACAGGGTTAAGGAAAGTCTCAAGTAAGCACATTAAAATTACTGGCTACACAGCCTTCCCCGCCCCCCACCGACCAGGGATCAAAACTCTCCCTCTTCTTCCCCCCACCCACCCACCACCGGGGTCAAAACTCTCTTCCTTTCCTTTCCTCCCCCCCTCGCCCCTGCCGGATCAAAACTCTCCCTGCCGCCCTGGCTTAGGCCCCACACCAACCTGTTTGTTGTGGCCTTCTAGCCCGGGAAGGCAGTGGGCCAGCCTGTGTGGGAGGCCACTCGGTCTGGGATAGGGGCAGGACGCATCGGGTCCCACGCTGCAGCACGCACAGAGGCTGGGGCAGGAGCTACTGCGCATGCGCGCACACTCCAACGTGTATGTGCAGAACTGCCGGCACAGTTTCTGGCGCAGGGCCCTAGCTCCGCCGCCCCCCCCCCCCCCCCCCCCCCCGCAAATCGACTGGCCACGCCGCGCCAAGCCCCGGGAGAGGCAACACAGCGGCCAGAATCGGGGGAGATTTTTTAGGTGCCATTTTCAGCCCATAAAGTCGGCGCATCTCTGGTGAGTGCACTGAAAAAAGGGGTGGGCCAAATTTGAACCCACTTTCCCCTAGTTTTAGTTTCCCCTATGAGTGGAAATATCCTCTCTACATCCAATTTGTCGAGCCCGCTCATTATCTTATATGTTTCGATAAGATCACCTCTCATTCTTCTGAACTCCAATGAGTATAGGCCCAACCTACCTTCATAAGTCAATCCACTCATCTCCGGAATCAACCTAGTGAACCTTCTCTGAACAGTCTCCAATGCAAGTATATCCTTCCTTAAATACGGAGACCAAAACTGCACGCAGTACTCCAAGTGTGGCCTCACCAATACCCTGTACAGTTGTAGCAGGTCTTCTCTGCTTTTATACTCTACCCCCCTTGCCGTAAAGGCCAATATTCCATGTGTCTTCCTAATTACTTGCTGTACCTGCATACTAACTTTTTGTGTTTCATGCACAAGGACCCCCAGGTCTCTCTCTACTGCAGCACTTTGCAATTTCTCTCCATTGAAATTATAATTTGCTTTTCTACTTTTTCTGACCAAGATAGATCAGAAAAGTCCCAGGTTTAACCTTCAATCTATCCTTATTAGCCAATCTTTGCAGTGGTAATATTATCAGCAATAGAATTGGCCTTGGTGAAGAGGGCAAAAAAAAAAACCAGGAACCTACTCCCAGATGATGTCCAAAAATGCTTCGTGGAAGTTCATGCACGTGGTTCATCAGGCAAGGACAGGATGAGAACAGCTCTGATGGCTACAGTCAGTCAAAAGGTCTGTGAATACCCAATGTCCTGACCATACTTTGGCAAGACAGAAGAAGATTGCAAGAACTATGGAACCTCAGCATAAGTCATGGAATTCTACCGCCTCCCATGAAAGGATAATAGGGGCAAAACCACCTGTGATAAATGAAGACAATGTTATCCAATCATAAAAGGTAACCAAGCTGAAATGGACTTTAAAGATCAGTATAAAAGAGTGAAAATGTGCTATACTAAAAAGACAGGCTGCCCATTTTGAAATTCTTCATACTGAAAGATTCAATTAAATACGCAGCACCACATGGCTGAGGAATGACACAAGACTAAATTTTTGGCTACCAGCTGCCTCATGGATATTTCTTAACCCATGACACAGAGCATCACAATGCAACATGTCAACTATATTTCTAATCAACTTTTTGATGATTGCAGTAAGCAAAGGGCACACGATATGAAGACTGTATGAAGACTGATGCAAATCGGATGGTTCAAGGCCACATTTGAATGCAACAATCTGTACTGAACATCAAAAAAAGGTGGGGGGGCTGGTGGGAAGAAGAGAGAGAAAATTGAAGCTGCTTATTTTATGGTTGGGTGTCTCCTGCTGTGAAGTATCTCATCCTAATACCTAATATAATTTAAACTTCGGATCTGAGCTGGAGCTGTTGAGAGTCAATGTTGTGCAAGTTGTATCAGATATAAATAGGTATTGTGTGTTAGGATATTGTAACACCTCCACATTCTGTTTAGAAAATCCATAATGGTAAACATATTCAGTACAGATATTATCTGCACAATTTATAAATTAAAACTTTTCAGTAAATCCTGCAAACACCACCTCAAAAGATACAGCAATCTGCTTTGATTTGCTCTGTGAAGCATATAGTCATAAAATTGTAAAAAATCAATTACATTTTTCTGCAATATGTACAAGTTACATTTCTAGACAGTGTGTATTTTAAATATACAATTATAGGTGGCAGTCTTGCAACATTTGGAGATGGAAACTAGGGAAACAAATTGTTCCATGTGCATCTAACAAAGACAAGACCAAACCTGTCTCAATTAAATTTGTTCTGGTATGACTGAAAAGTAATTAAATCTGATGTACTTATTACATAAGAACATAAGAAATAGGAACAGGAGAAGGCTATACGAGCCTGCTCCGCCATTTAATACAATCATGGCTGATGTGATCATGGACTCAGCTCCACTTCCCTGCCCGCTCCCCATAACTCCTTATCCTTTAAGAAACTGTCTATTTCTGTCTTAAATTTATTCAATGTCCCAGCTCCCACAGTTCTGAGGCAGTGAATTCCAGAGATTTACAACCCTCAAAGAAATTTCTCCTCATCTCAGCTTTAAATGGGCAGCCCCTTATTCTAAGATCATGCCCTCTAGTTCTAGTCTCCCTCATGAGTGGAAACATTCCTCTCTGCATCCACCTTGTCAAGCCCCCTTATAATCTTATACGTTTCGATAAGATCACCTCTCATTCTTCTGAATTCCAATGAGTAGAGGCCCAACCTACTCAACCTTTCCTCATAAGTCAACCCCCTCATCTCCAGAATCAACCTAGTGAACCTTCTCTGAATTGCCTCCAAAACAAGTATATCCTTTCGTAAATATGGAAATCAAAACTGCATGCAGTATTCCAGGTGTGGCCTCACCAATACCCTGTATAGCTATAGCAAGACTTCCCTGCTTTTATACTCCATTCCCTTTGCAATAAAAGCAAGATTACAGGTCAGTTAACAAACAACGGAATACATCAATGACAGGGTAAAAAACACATGGCAGAGAATTGCAGGATTTATTGTATTAAAGGATTGCAAGGTATCCATGCCAAGTATTTGTATTACTCCATGCATAAATTTACATTTTTAAAAAAACTTAAGATTTACAGGGCCTTAAGAATACAGATCACAAATGAACAGTTTGTAATAAGAGGTTCAAAGTTCCATAAACTCTAAGATGCAGCATTTAAAGAAATTGATATTCAGGCAATTGCTGTACGTGGTAGGTCAAACGATTGGAGAGCTTTGGGAATGGGATAGAAGGATGAAAAGGGTCTGTGCAGATAACTCAAATTATATTCTGATTGATATCTGCCTCACTCATTTTCACCTAGCCTAAACATTAGTTTTGTGTTAAAACACCAAGTTGGATTCTTACAGCTTGTACCGCACATGTTTTTCCAATAAATAGCATCTAGTATACAAGAGTCTCTCTTCCTCTCATCCCAGTATTAAAAGATATTCAATTGCTCATTTTGCATCACTACTAAGTGTACGGATTATCCAAAAATTCCAAACCATCAGTATGGAATCTGGTGACCAAAAGGATGCCAACTGAAATATAAAACCCAAACATTAATATTTACCCACATGAAGTTTGATGAAATTCAAAATCAGTATGGACACTGCAACTCTAAGTTGCAGCATTTAAAGAAATTGATATTCAGGCAATTGCTGTATGTGGTAGGTCAAACGATTGGAGAGCTTTGGGAATGGGATAGAAGGAAGAAGAGGGTCTGTACAGATGATAACTTTCAATAAATAATAAGTAAAGTAGGACTAAGATGAAAAGAATTGTACCACTAGGCCATGGCAACTGAGGCAAGTTACATGCTTGTAAATTCTTGAATAAAGGACCTTGAGCTATTTAAAGTCATCTCCCATTCCAACACAGAAGAGATATGCTTTTCTGTAGCTCAGAGATAGCTGGCAAGTTAATTGGATGTTGTATGCAGGACATTCATTTTATTGAACATAAATAAAACTGTAACTTTAATGGCAAGCCAGGGAAGGGGAGCATATTAAAAAAAGAGATATATCCACGTGTAACTAGCTGCAGTGCTGAATTAGTTACTATAACAAATTCTGTGTCATGCAATAGCAGAGGTTTGCAGCACAAATGAGACCATTTAGCCCATCCTATCTGTGCTGCCTCGAGCAATCCAAAACCAATGCCAATCAGGACTACTGAAGGTAAAGTGGTTCTAGTTACAATACCTGTACTACAATCATTAGAGAGTATTGAAATGTGTATTGATTCAAGTTCAATTTGTCAAATTGTTTGCTCCTCTTAGAAGAAAATTTAGAAGAGTTTTGAAAACAAAAATCAATTTCACATTTTTGTTGCACTGAATATGCCCAAAAGCCATTAAGACCTCATTTACCAATATACAGAATCATTCTGTTGTGTTCAAAACCCACCCACTATATACATTTAATTTCTTGAAGTAAAACAACAGTGATTCACCAAATACAAGTAAACGGTTATAGAAAGTTAATTTGAAGCATTTTCATTCATGCTTTTATCTGAAATGGCTCAATTTATCTATGCAGTTACAAATTTAAAGATTATTTGAGTGGGTAAATGTAAGTCTCAGAAAACAAGTTTTTTTTAAATGAACCAGCTAACTATTTTTCTGAGCAATGAGGTGGTGTGCAATTTTCTTAAAGAAAAAGCAC
Organism: Pristiophorus japonicus; assembly: GCF_044704955.1. Lineage (NCBI taxonomy): Eukaryota > Metazoa > Chordata > Chondrichthyes > Pristiophoridae > Pristiophorus > Pristiophorus japonicus. Next base: position 247,521,888 of record NC_091981.1, on the reverse strand, counting down.
CCTAGGCTATCACATGATCAACAATGACAGACATGCACACATTGGTAAACAAAAGATTTTTCAGCATCAAGTAACATCCTCAATGAAACAGCTGTTAAAATTTCCTTATTACACCTCATTGAAAAACATCCTACTTACTTCAGTGGAAGTGAGATTTCCTCCTCAGAAGTTTAGTTTAAATTTTTAAAACTTCAGGATCATATTCAATTCATCGCCTCCATAAAACTCAGAATCTCAACAATAACCGTTTGAGGTTTTGCAATTCAAGCTTTTAAGTCTTTAGACAAAACAAAGTAGCACTTAAAGGTAAAAGGACCAGCCAAAAAATCTCAGTGCTAATACTGCAATACACTAGTGCTGCAGCAAAGCGTGGAAGTTGTATCTGTCGTTGAGGATTCCAAAGGTTTCCTATATAATTATATCAAGGACATGTCAACTGTATCCTTTAGCAATATTCAGTACTTCCAATAAGTTTCCCACTGCAAAACGAGATGTTTTAAAAACCAAGAACTATGCTGCTGTAGTTACACACGAGTTTTCATCCAACTGTCTATCCATCATATACCACTCTTAACGCAGTCAGTTCTTCAGATAGAACTATAGACTCATTTTAACCTCTGAGGATTCAGGGCCAATTGCAGTGTGGCAATGACACGTAGGACCATCCTTTTATGGACTGAACAGTGAGCTCTGATACCAGCTAATCTGCCATAAATAGCCCTTGGAATGGAGAGATCAGATCAGCTGTTGCAACAACAGTTCCAGGCTATGGCTTTATTTTTTCTCATTGCCAATAATGTTTAAACACTCACTGCTGAAACTTGCAGAAAATACTGATTAAAGCTTCCAAACCTAGGTACTTAGTAATACAGTACAAAGTGAACCAAATTAGTGACCATCTAAAGCAACGTATCAGATTGCTGCAAATTGATCAAAATGTTTAGCTGGTAAAATGCCAGATCTGAACTTAACAGAAAGGGAATATTTCTCATTGAGCTTCAAAGCCAATTCAAATCCGTAGTCTGGCAGGTTTTATAAGCCATCATATGACTTGACAACTTTGGATTTGACAACGAGGATTGAGTATGCCCAATGAAACTAAAGTATTACATCTTGGATAGCGATGTGAAGTAGTGTACACTTGCAGATGCCACAACATCCAAATGCAAGGGGCAACTTACTAGACTTAATTAGTAGAGGGGAGGGGGGTGCATAAGGAACAATTCAAACATGTGACTAACAAAGCCCGACAACATCCTCTTCATATATCACAGATGGATCTACAAAAATAGTTCAACACATTTTGAAGGGGATCGATCTCAATGCCAGAAACAGTCACTTCAAACATCCATTATAGTTCTGACGAAGGGTCAAAGACCTGAAATGTTAAGTTGTGTTTCTCTCTGCACAGGTGCTGCCCGACCTGCTAGTATTTTCTGTTTTTGGCAGATTTCCAGCATCCACAGTATTTTGCTTTTGTATCATTATAAAAGTCCCAGTTTAATCATTGTTAATATCCATGACATGTTACTGGGAATGACACAAATGCCATTTCCAAACTTTTGAACTTGTCAAATGTTTTTCCAATTTATATGCAGAATTTTTGCAGTTAACGAGATAGGGATAAAATAAAATGATCAGCTTTCCTTTAATGTCTTCAGTGATGAATTATCTTGAAGTTACTAACCACAAATGCTTCTAAAGAATAAAGTTTTCATAATGACAAAAAAGTGCAAATTATAAAATTTTCATTGCCTTTTATGATTGTGAGGATTTTTAAAGCTATTTACAGTTTCTAGTCAGCTTACAAATCCTTTCAAGTGCTTCCTAATCATTCTAAATCTACTGTGACAAATTTCTCTAAACTAATTTAAATTTACTTCAATTACTCTAGGCCTAGAAACTTCGACATCCTATATTTTACAACAAAATTTAAATAGACTCTCCTTGAAGGACGCACAAGTCATTCAAACACTGTCCATCCCAAAATACTAGAATACGAGGCATTCTGCAGTGGTGTAGTATTCTGGCGCACCAACATGGCAGGATGTATGATAGTGCCTATTCTTTCAATTGAAAAAAAAATCCCCATGGCTAGCACACAACTGTGGGGAAACTGCAGTGCAGGTCAGGGGAGGAATAGGGGAGGATGGGGAGGAGGACAGATAATTCGTTAAGCAGCACTTGTATTTATTCTTGTGGGCAGTTTCACAGCAACACTAACAAAGGCGCCAAGGATGGTGCATGGTACAAAAAGATAGGAGAAAAAAGTGAAATGTACACTATCTGAAAGTTCAAACTGCAATTGGTGACCACTGATTTAAAGAAAAGACCAACAGTCGCTTCACCATGTTTCATCTAGAGTGAACATTTAGGAGATGGACACTGGGAGCAGCTCATGGGAGCAGTCAATGTGTGAATGAGTTCAGTCACTAATTAAAGATCCTCCGTTATGTGATAGATCATCACCAGCTCCTTCAAAGCTTCTCCAGGGCAGTTTTCCCTCCTCCTTAATAGACACTTAATTGCATTCAAGTACATGCAACACTGCAGGAATAATATGTAATCTCTACCCCAGAGGGGTGAATTTTTGGTTATGCATACTATCCATTCTAAAGTGGAGCTGAGTCCACGGCCAGATCAGCCATGATCTTACTGAATGGCGGAGCAGGCTCGAGGGGCTAGATGGCCTACTCCTGTTCCTAATTCTTATGTTCTTATGTTCTTATAAACAAAAACAAACTCAGATTTTGCTTGTGCATTGTGGTTTGAAAATAAGAGGTCAGCTGAAAGGCTCCCATTCTGGCACCTGCATTTCAGCAGTATTCCTTATGATCTCTTCACTTGACCATAATGATACATTGTGCATTTGAAGCATCAAATCCTAACCACAGTTGCACTCAAGATAAATACAGGTGAAATTTTCCATTCGATCCATCTAATTTATACTTCCACATAAATCTCCCTCATCTCCAGCATCTAAATGCCTCTTGAATTATTCCAGAATGTATCAATTTTCAAGGCTGAGACAGATACATTTTGTGTTAGGTAAGGGTATCAAATGATATCGATCAAAGGAGGTTTAATGGAGTTGAGGTACAGATTAGCCATGATCTAACTGAATAGCAGAACAGACTCGAAGGGGTGAATGGCTTACCCCTGTTCCTACATGCATAAGAAGGGCTTCCTGACATAATTTTACCATATTATACCCATATTGCCTTGTCCTCAAGAAGTACAAATTAAAATGCCATTTTTTTTTTTTGATGCATTTTATACGTGCCTTCGGCTGCCTGGGCCCGAAGCTCTGGAACTCCTTCCCTAAACCTCTCCATCTCTCTTTTCTCCTTTAAGACGCTCCTTAAAACCGGATTCTTTGACCAAGCTTTTGGTTACCTGCTGTAATTTCTTGTGGCTCAGTGTCAAATGTATGTGTTTTGTCTTATAACACTCCTGTGAAGCGCCTTAGGACGTTTTACTATGTTAAAGGCGCTAAAAAACACGTTGTTGTTGCAAGGCCCTCCATAATTCACTTCTTCACAAAGCTGAAGTCTCTGCTATTTTGAAAGCTTAGCTTCATAACTCAGCCCTCTTCTAAGAGGCTGCAGGCTGACTTGGACAGGTTAGGTGTGTGGGCAAATGCATGGCAGATGCAGTATAATGTGGATAAATGTGAGGTTATCCACTTTGGTGGCAAAACAGGAAGGCAGATTATCTGAATGGTAACAGATTAGGAAAAGGGGAGTTGCAACAAGACTTGGGTGTCATGGTACATCAGGCATTGAAAGTTGGCATGCAGGTACAGCAGGCAGTGAAGGCGGCAAATGGCATGTTGGCCTTCATAGCGAGAGGATTTGAGTATAGGAGCAGGGAGGTTTCACTGCAGTCGTACAGGGCCTTGGTGAGGCCACACCTTGAATATTGTGTACAGTTTTGGTCTCCTAATCTGAGGAAGGACATTCTTGCTATTGAGGGAGTGCAGCGAAGGGTCACCAGACTGATTCCCGGGATGGCAGGACTGACATATGAAGAAAGACTGGATCGACTAGGCTTATAGTCACTGGAATTTAGAAGCATGAGAGGGGATCTCATAGAAACATATAAAATTCTGACGGGATTGGACAGGTTAGATGCAGGAAGAATGTTCCCGATGTTGGGGAAGTCCAGAACCAGGGGTCACAGTCTAAGGATAAGGGGTAAGTCATTTAGGACCGAGATGAGGAGAAACTTCTTCACTCAGGATTGTGAACCTGTGGAATTCTCTACCACAGAAAGTTGTGAGGCCAGTTCGTTAGATATATTCAAAAACGAGTTAGAGGTGACCCTTACAGCTAAAGGGATCAAGGGGTTTGGAGAGAAAGAAGGAATGGGGTATTGAAATTGCATGATCAGCCATGATCATATTGAATGGTGGTCCAGGCTCGAATGGCCTACTCCTGCACCTATTTTCTATGTTTCTATGAATCTTCTGTGTTGGCCTTCTCGGCACATTCCAATGGTTTGCAGGTTTCCTTTTTGCCCACAATCAAACAAACATGGCTACCAATTTGTGCACAGCTGAATTCCACAAACAAATGACCAGATCATATGGGTTTTGGTGATGGTGGTTGAGAGAGTAATGTTGGCTACAAGACCAGAAAGGTTCCTTGCTCCTCTTCGACAAATATTCAAAGTGCGGGCATGTCCAGCGCACTCTACATTTCTGGCACATCAGCTTCAGGCTCAATGCTCCAGGCTTCAACTCTACTAATTGAGCAACATAGTAAATTTAACAGTACCAAGTGCTGCTCTACAACATTTGGGCATGCTAGAGTCTAGTATCACCTTTTTGTAGAGCCTCTCCTATCTGGTCCAACATCATTGTTTAAGTGTTGGTGCAGTACTGAGGCAGTGCTGAATGTCTTTAGCATAAGATGTTAAACAGGTCTTGCCTGCCTGCTTAGTGGATGTAAAAGATCAGCAGGTACTAGCCAACATTACACCCACAACCACCAAATCCCATATGTTTTTCTTGTGGAACTCAGCTGTGCATAAATTGGTAACCATGTTTGTCTATGTTAACAGTGACTTCAAAAAGAACATAATTCATTGATTGTAAAGCACTTTGGGAGATCTTTGGCATTATATAAATGTAAGTTCCTTTCTTTTTCTCATCTATACGAATCTCATCTGACAGTTCTGCTCACTTGCAAATTCCACCCATGCCATTCTGCACTTCCTCTGCTGCCTAGAACAGAAACACTGCAACAAGTGGAGATTGGCTGATTAGTTATTAGTCAGGAAAAAGTTGACAATGAGCCTTGTAAGAATGTATAAAAACAGGATTTCAGATGCTGTATATAAATACTTGAGAATGTACATCGTCTATCACCTTGGTATATCCAAATCTGTACTCGACTTAAAAATAACCAAAATAAAGTTGTCCTCTTTGAATACCGGAGTTAAATTTGAATTATTGCATGTAGACTGACACAATCACTAAGTAGTATGTAAAGTCAAACTCACCAAATTATCAAAACAATGTGAGCTTCATGGTTAACAATCTCTATCTCTGCTACAGACTTCTGTATCCTGCTGAGGAACGACAAGCAGTAAATTAGAACAGAGATACTTTAAAGATTACATTCATGCAGTTTAAAATATATTTCATTTTGGTTTCTATTTACAAAAGGAAATACTTATAGGAAAATGTTCGGTCATGTTTCAAGAATTTTTTAACCATTTTTCCACAGACAGGGTTTGTAAATTAGTTGCATTTAAGTGGTGTGTTTTAAATGAAAATAGGCTCATACAGGTTTAGAAGTCTCCTTACGGTCATATGCCGCAGCTATTGAAAACAAAGAGGTTTATTTGTTAGAGACATGCATGAAGATGCATTTCCACAATGACTGGGGACACTAGTTAATTCATCATCACTGACTTCATGCTAACATCCACACCTATTACCATTGGAATGAACTGTTCACTGAGCCAGACATGGGGTATTTGCTGAGAATTCACTCTTTTTGCAAGGGGGAGGGGGAAGGCACAGAGGATTGAATGAAAGAAGCTATCTGCTTTATTGATCAGCCGACTGGCGACTCTTTGAAGAAAGGCATAGGGTCAGTTCAGCCACAAAAATAAAGAGAGAAAAATCTTTTCAACGTCAGTTAGGCCTGGGAATCTAACAAGAGAAACACACTCATCTTAAGCTTAGGTCTGGTCAGGCCCAGAACACTGACCAGGAAAATTTAAGTTCGCCCACTAACTTGGGATAGAGAGAGATAGTTTGTGTCTTTTTATTCACAAGGAGGCATTTCAATTTAAATGAAGGGAATGAGTTTTGATTATAACCATCACTTTATACATTCACTGACTGTGTCTACAAAATAAAGCAGCTTCACGATTGGTATCTGCCTCATCTCACTAAAGTGTTTTCAATCGCCTAGCAAAAAACTGGAGGTGCAGGAGAGCACGCGAGAAACAATATCCAATTCAGATCACAAGGATACTATCTACTGTTATGCCCAGAGGGTTAATAACTTGTGATATCTAACTATCTAATTGCCTTTTAAAAGATTTCTGGACTTGGCTTCAATGATTTGAGGCAGACAATTCCACACTTTATCTACTCTCTAAAGAAATTTCTCCTGACTTCCCTTTTAGTTCTTTTTTTGATCATCTTAAATTTGGGCCCTTTCTTTCCATCTTGCCAAACTCATCAACATAATCATAAAGGGCTCCATCAGATCACTCCTTAACTTTCTCAGTCAAAGTGCAAAAAGCCCCAACTTCTCAAGTCTCTTCAGTACAAACTCAGCAATGAAAAGTAACACTCAAACTGGGTTTTGGCAGCTCTAGTTTCCGCTTGGTCATTTTAACAGCTGCAGTTGCAACTAGAGGGATAAACATGCACAAGCGTAGACCAGAGATGAAAGCATTCAAAAAATTCACACTCAACCCGCCTACATATTCTGCATATATATTAGTGTAAACTAAACCCAAAGTAACATCTTCAAAATAAGCTTGTTCTTCAGTGTTGATGCAAGTGTAGCTTTTGCCCTCATTGTGATAGTTAAAAAAAATTGGTGAGGAACCTATCAGCTAGGTTTGTTAAGGCAACTGTTTCTGTGTAGAATTTTCAAATGTAAAGAATATTTTTCAGGTTGCTAAATTTAATGAAAAGCAAAAAGTAGGCTTGAAATTTCTAATATTCCCCTGGAATACAGCTTGAGCTCTCAACCTTTTGACAGAGGTGAAAGTGCTACCACAACTGACCTTTATTTTTCTTTATTTGTTCTGCATTACTAAATTCGGAGTACATTTTTTATATTTAACTATTTATTTAAATTTTAAAAAAAATCTTTGTTAAAGTTGGAATATTAGAAGTGGGTGCAAAAGACAACAGAGGCGCATTTGCAAACATCATCAGCCGGAAGTGCTGAGTGGATGGCCCTTCTCCCCCAGTCTTCAGCCATTTACATTCACTCACAATTACGTGCTATCAAGAATCAGCAGTGTGCACTGGACACTGCCAAGGCTATGGGCCTTGACAACATCCCGGTTATAGTGCTGAAGACCTGTGCTCCTGAACCAGCCACGCCCCTGCTAAACTGTTCCAGTATAGCTACCACACTGACCTCTAACTGACAATATGGAAAATTACCCAGGACTAATCCAAGCCAATTGGAAGCCAATCATCTCAGTCCTGGGACAGCAGTGCAGGAGGAGTTCCCCAGTGTAGTGTCCTAGGCCCAGCTATCTTCAGCTGCTTCATCAATGACCTTCCCTACATCACAGGGTCAGAAACATAGAAAATAGGTGCAGGAGTAGGCCATTCGGCCCTTCGAGCCTGCACCACCATTCAATATGATCATGGCTGATCATGCAACTTCTGTATCCCATTTCTGCTTTCTCTCCATACCCCTTGATCCCTTTAGCCATAAGGGCCACATCTAACTCCTTTTTGAATATATCTAATGAACTGGCTTGAACAACTTTCTGTGGTAGAAAATTCCACAGGTTCACAATTCTCTGAGTGAAGACGTTTCTCCTCATCTCGGTCCTAAATGGCTTACCCCATATCCTTAGACTGTGACCCCTGGTTCTAGACTTCCCCAACATCGGGAACATTCTTCCTGCATCTAACGTGTCCAATCCCGTCAGAATTTTATATGTTTCTATGCGATCCCCTCTCATTCTTCTAAATTCCAGTGAATATAAGCCTAGTTGATCCAATCTTTCTTCATAGGTCAGTCCTGCCATCCCGGGAATCAGTCTGGTGAACCTTCGCTGCAGTTCCTTAATAGCAAGAATGTCCTTCCTCAGATTAGGAGACCAAAACTGTACACAATATTCAAGGTGTGGCCTCACCAAGGCCCTGTACAACTACAGTAAGACCTCCCTGCTCCTATACTCAAATCCTCTAGCTATGAAGGCCAACATGCCATTTGCCGCCTTCACCACCTGTTGTACCTGCATGCCAATTTTCAATGACTGATGTACCATGACACCCAGGTCTTGTTGCACCTCCCCTTTTCCTAATCGGTCACCATTATGATAATATTCTGCCTTCCTGTTTTTGCCACCAAAGTGGATAACCTCACATTTATATACATTATACTGCATCTGCCATGCATTTGCCCACTCACCTAACCTGTCCAAGTCACCCTGCAGCCTCTTAGTATCCTCCTCAAAGCTCACACTGCCACCCAGCTTAGTGTCATCTGGGGCTGTTCACTGATGAGTACAGTGTTCAGCTCCTTCACAATTCATTAGACTATGGTTGCATGCAGCAAGACCTGGACATCATTTGCACTGGCCATCTCCAACAAAGAGCAAGTTATTGGTGAGTAAGTGCTGCTTGATTGCACCGTCGACGATACCTTCCACCACTTTGCTGATGATTGAGAGTAGACTGATGGGGCTGTAATTGGCTGAATTGCATTTGTCCTGCATTTTATGAACAGGACATACCTTGCCAGTTTTCCACATCATCAGGTAGATGCCAGTGTTGTAGCTGTACTTGAACAGCTTGTCTAGAGGCACAGCTAGTTCTGGAGCACAAGTCTTCAATACGACAGCCAGGATGTTGTCAGGGCCAATAGCCTTTGCTGTATTCCGAGCGCTCAGCTATTTCTTGATATCACGTAGAATGAATCAAATTGACTGAAAGCTGGCTTCTGTGGTGGGGACCTCAGGAGGAAGCCAATATGGATCATCCACTCAGCACTGCTGGCTGATGATGGTTGTCTTGTCTTTTGCACTCCTGTGCTGGGCTCCACCATCATTAAGGATCGGGATGTTCATGGAGCCTCCTCTTCCCATTAGTTTTTTAAAAATTGTCCACCACCATTCACGACTGGATGAGGCAGGACTGCAGAGCTTTGATCTTATCCGTTGATTGTGGCATCGTTTAGCTCGGTCTATAGTATGCAGCTTCCGCTGTTTAGCATGCACGTAGTCCTGTGTTGCAGCTTCTCCCGCTTGGCAACTCATTTTTAGGTACACCTGGTGCTGCTCCTGGCATGCTCTGCTGCACTCCTTATTGAACCAGGATTGGTCCTCTGGCTTGATGGTAATGGTAGAGTGAGCAATATGCCGGGCCATGAGGTTGCAGATTGTGGTGGAATACAATTCTGCTGCTGCTGATGGCCCACAGCTCCTCATGGATACCCTGCTTTAGCTGCTAGGTCAGTTATGAATCTATCCCATTTACCATGATGGTAGTGCCACACAACACAATGGAGGGTGTCCTCAGTGTGAAGACGGGACTTCCTCTCCACAAGGACAGTGTGGTAGTCACTGCTGTCATGGATAGATGCACCTGCGACAGGAAGATTGGTGAGGAAGAGGTCAAGTAGGTTTTTCCTTCGTGTTCGGTGTTCTCATCACCTGCCACAGGCCCAGTCTGGCAGCTATGTCCTTCAGGACTCGGCTAGCTCAGTCAATAGTGGTGCTACCGAGCCACTCTGAAGGCCCCCACCCAGAATGTCCTAGCTACCCTCACTGCTTCTTTCCAAGTGGTGTTCAACATGGAGTACTAACTCATCAGCTGACCGAGGGTAGGTGTTAATCAGCAGGTTGTTTCCTTGCCCATGCTTGACCTGAAACCACGAGACTTCACACAGTCTGGAGTCAATGTTGTGGACTCCCAGCACCACTTCCTCTGGACTGTATACCACTGTGCCACCAGCTCTGGTGGGTCTGTCCTGCTGGTGGGATAGGACATACCCAAAGATGCTGATGGAAGAGTCTGGGACATTGGCTGAAAGGCATGATTCTGTGACTATGACTATGTCAGGCTGTTGCTCGACTAGTCTGTGGGACAGCTTTGACACAAGTCCCCAGATGTTAGTGAGGAGGATTTTGCATGGTCGACTGGGCTGGATGTGCCATTGTCGTGTCTGCTCCGAGTCACAGTGCTGATCCCGTCCACTACGGGGTACAACGGACGTGATCTGCACGGCGCGACAACTGAAAGAGAAATGCAGGGAACAGCAGCAACCCTTGTACATGGCCTTCTTTGGTCTCACAAAGGCCTTTGATAGTGTTAACGGTGAGGGACTATGGAGCATCCTCCTCCGTTTCAGCTGCCCCCAAAAGTTTTATGAAAGGGAAATCATGCTTGACAAATCTTCTAGAATTTGTTTTGAGAATGTAACTAGTAGAGTGGACAAGGAAGAATCAGTGGATGTGGTGTATTTGTACTTTCAAAAGGCTTTTGACAAGGTCCCATACAAGAGATTAGTGTGCAAAATTAAGGCACATGGATTGGGGGTAATGTATTCAGGTGGACAGAGAACTAGTTGGCAGACAGGAAGCAGAGAGTGGGAATAAACAGGTCCTTTTCAGAATGGCAGGCAGTGACTTGTGGGGTACTGCAAGGTTCAGCACTGGGACCCCAGCTATTTACAATGTATATTAATGATTTGGACGAAAGAATCGAGTGTAATATCTCCAAGTTTGCAGATGACACTAAGCTGGGTGGCAGTGTGAGCTGTGAGGAGGATGCCAAGAGGCTGCAGGGTGACTTGGACAGGTTAGGCGAGTGGGCAGATGCATTATAATATGGATACGTGAGAGATTATCTACTTTGGTGGCAAAAACAGGAAGGCAGATTATCTGAATGGTGACAGATTAGTAAAAGGGGAGTTGCAACGAGACCTGGGTGTCATGGTACATCAGGCATTGAAAGTTGGCATGCAGGTACAGCAGGCAGTGAAGGCGGCAAATGGCATGTTGGCCTTCATAGCGAGAGGATTTGAGTATAGGAGCAGGGAGGTTTCACTGCAGTCGTACAGGGCCTTGGTGAGACCACACCTTGAATATTGTGTGCAGTTTTGGTCTCCTAATCTGAGGAAGGGCATTCTTACTATTGAGGGAGTGCAGCGAAGGTTCACCCGACTGATTCCCGGGATGGCAGGACTGACATATGAAGAAAGATTGGATCGACTAGGCTTATATTCACTGGAATTTAGAAGAACGAGGGGGATCTCATAGAAACATATAAAATTCTGATGGGATTGGACACGTTAGATGCAGGAAGAATGTTCCCGATGTTGGGGAAGTCCAGAACCAGGGTTACAGTCTAAGGATAAGGGGTAGGCCATTTAGGACTGAGATGAGGAGAAACTTCTTCACTCAGAGAGTTGTTAACCTGTGGAATTCTCGACCACAGAGAGTTGTTGATGCCAGTTCATTGGATATATTCAAGAGGGAGTTAGATATGGCCCTTACAGCTAAAGGGGATCAAGGGGTATGGAGAGAAAGCAGGAAAGGGGTACTGAGGGAATGATCAGCCATGATCTTATTGAATGGCGGTGCAGGCTCGAAGGGCTGAATGGCCTATTCCTGCACCTATTTTCTATGTTTTTATAAGGGATAAGCCATTTAGGACCGAGATAAGGAGAAACTTCTTCACTCAGAATTGTGAACCTGTGGGATTCTCTACCACAGAAAGTTGAGGGGTCAGTTCGTTGGATATATTCAAAAGGGAGTTCGATGTGGCTCTTATGGCTAAAGAGATCAGGGGGTATGGAGAGAAGGCAGGAGTGGAGTGAAGTTGCATGATCAGCCATGATCATACTGAATGGTGGTGCAGGTTCGAAGGGCCGAATGGCCTGCTCCTGCATCTATAGTCTATGTTTCTATGTTTCTATATTTGTTGCCATCCTCCGCCTGCTTCACGACGACATGCAAGCCGTGATCCTGACGAGCGGATCCACCACAGACCCAATCCACATCTGGATCGGGTTCAAGCAGGGCTGTGTCATCATGCCAAACCTCTTCGATCTTCCTCGCTGCAATGTTCCATCTCACACTCAACAAGCTGGCCGTTAGAGTGGAACTAAACTATAGAACCAATGGGAACCTGTTCAACCTTCGTCGCCTCCAGTCTAGATCCAAGACCATCCCATCCTCTGTCGTCGAACTACAGTACACGGACGACACTTGCTTCTGCGTACGGAGGCTGAACTCCAAGCCTTCGTCAACATCTTCACTGATGCGTACGAAAGCATGGGCCTTACACTAAACATCCGTAAGACAAAATGTCCTCCACCAACATGACCCTGCCACACAGCACTGCCCACACCGCCCCCCCCCCCCCCACCACCTCCCCCAAGTCATCAAAATCCATGGTGCGGCCTTGGACAACGTGGACCACTTTCCATACTTCGGGAGCCTACCATCAGCAAGGGCAGACATCGACGACGAGTTCCAACACCGCCTCCAGTGCGCCAGCGCAGCCTTCGGTCACCTGAGGAAGTGTGTGTTCGAAGATCAGGTCCTCAAATCTTGCACCAAGCTTATGTTCTACAGGGCTGTAGTGATACCCGCCCTTCTGTATGGCTCAGAGACGTGGACCAAATACAGTAGACATCTCAAGTCACTGGACAAATACCACCAACGATGTCTCCGCAAGATCCTGCAAATCCCCTGCGAGGATAGACACACCAACGTCAGTGTTCTCGATCAGGCCAACATCCCTAGCCACACTCGACCAGCTCCATCGGGCGGGCCACATTGTCCGCATGCCTGACACAAGACTCCCAAAGCAAGCCCTCTACTCAGAACTCCTACACAGCAAACGAGCCGCAGCTGGGCAGAGGAAACTATTCAAGAACATCCTCAAAGCCTCCTTGATAAAGTGCAACATCCCCACCTACACCTGGCTAAAGACCGCCCTAAATGGAGGAAGTGCATCTGGGAGGGCGCTGAGCACCTCAAGGCTCGTCAGCGAGAGCATGCAGAAAACAAGCGGAGGCAGCGGAAAGAGCGTGCGGCAGACCAGACTCCCCACCCACTCTTTCCTTCAGACAGAGACTATAATTCCCGTATTGGACTGTACAGTCAACTGGGGTACAAGGGACCACCATTATCTCCAAGTCACAAACCATCCTGACTTGGACATATATCGCCTGTTCCTTCACCATCGCTGGGTCAAAATTCTGGAACTCGCGAGCAGCATTGAGAGAGCACCTTCACCACAAGTATTGTGTTCCGAACACAGATGAGACTGCACACAGGGAGGTTAAAGTAACAGTGACCTCAGTCTTTATTAAGACACTCCAGAGTGAGGAACAGGCCTTGGGGGCCGGCTTATATACAGTGCTCCCAAGGGATGCTGGGATCCCTTGGGACTTCAGGAGATGCGCTCCCTGGTGGCGGAACATGGGAGTGCATGCTTTACAGATACACAACATCACTCCCGCCCCCCACGCCAAGGTGAGGCGGTCGGGAGCCTTTTTTTCCCTGGTGGACCGCCTCGGTACAAATGTCTGTTCTGGTGTTGGCTGTGCCCTCGCTGGGCTGGCGTGTTGTTGGCCCTGCAGGGCGAGCCTGGCCTTGCAGGGCTGCTGGGCATGATGGGTTCAATTTCCGGGTCCGGGGTGGTGTCGTTGATCCTTTGGGTGTGTGTTGTGGGCTCGAAAAAGGTGGCGTCTGCTGTGGCTTGTTCATGGCAGTCTGTGAACCGCAGCCTCGTTTGGTCCAGGTGCTTTCTGCAAATTTGTCCATTGTCTAGTTTGACTACAAACACCCTACTCCCTTCTTTAGTTATGACCATGCCCATAGTTTAGCACATACACAGGGTCATTCAGATCAATTTCCCGTGACACAGTGGCGCGACCATAGTTTACATTTTGTTGCTGCCGCCTGCTCTCTACCTGAACATGCAGGTTGAGGTGAACCAGCGAGAGTCTGGTTTTAAGTGTCATTTTCATGAGTAGCTCAGCACGGGGCACCAGTGAGCGAGTGGGGTCTTGTGCGGTAGCTGAGCAGTACTCGGGACAGGCGGATTTGGAGTGAGCCTTCTGTGACTCGTTTAAGGCTCGGTTTGATTGTTTGTACTGCCCCCTCTGCCTGCCCATTGGAGGCTGGTTTAAACGGGGCCGAAGTGACATGTTTGATCCCATTGCGGGTCATGAGTTCTTTAAATTCGGCACTGGTGAAACATGGCCCGTTGTCACTGACCAGTATGTCAGGCAAGCCGTGGGTGGCGAACATGGCCCTCAGGCTTTCAATGGTGGCGGTGCTTCCCAACATTATTTCACATTCATTCAATCCATTTTGAAAAAGCATCCACCACCACTAGGAACATTTTACCGAGAAACGGGCCCACATAGTCGATATGGATCCTCGACCATGGTCTGGAGGGCCAGGACCACAAACTTAATGGTGCCTCTCTGGGTGCGTTGCTCAACTGAGCACATACGCTGCATTGCCGTACACAGGACTCTAAGTCAGAGTTGATACCGGGCCACCACACGTGGGATTTGGCTATCGCTTTCATCATTACTATACCCGGGTGTGTGCTGTGGAGATCCGAGATGAACGTCTCCCTGCCCTTTTTGGTAGCACTATGCGGTTACCCTACAACAGGCAGTCTGCCTGAATGGACAGCTTGTCCTTTCGCCGCTGGAACGGCTTGATTAGCTCTTGCATTTCAACGGGGATGCTGGCCCAGCTCCCATGCAGTACACAGTTTTTTTTACTAGGGACAGCAGAGGATCTTGGCTGGTCTAGGTCCTAATCTGGCGGGCCGTGACAGGTGATTTATCATTTTCAAACGCTTCCATGACCATAAACAAGTCTGCGGGCTGCGCCACCATCAACAAGTTTGCAAGCTGCGCCATGTCCACCCCCATGGTGGGCAATGGTAGCCGACTGAGAGCATCCGCACAGTTCTCGGTGCCTGGCCTGTGGCGGATGGTATAGTTATATGCTGATAGTGGAAGTGCCCACCTTTGTATGCGGGCTGAGGAATTATTTATCCCCTTGTTTTCAGCGAACAGGGATGTGAGGGGCTTGTGATCAGTTTCCAGCTCAAATTTGGTACTGATGCATTTTCTTTACCCCGAACACACACGCTAATGCCTCTTTCTCAATCATGCTGTAGGCCTTCAGCCTTAGACAAGCTCCTGGAGGCATAGGCGACAGGTTGCAACTTTCCCGCAATGTTAGCTTGTTGTAATACACACCCAACTCTGTACAACGAAGCATCACATATGCATGCACAAGTATTTTACACGGGTTATACAATACAAGCAGCTTATTGGAGCATAAAATGTTTCTGGCTTTCTCAAAAGCAATTACTTGGTTTTTACCCCATACCCAGTTCTCACCTTTACGCAATAACACTGTAGGGGCTCTAAAAGGGTGCTTAACCCCGGTAGGAAGTTACCAAAATAGTTGAGGAGTCCCAGGAATGACCGCAGCTCCGTGATGTTCTGTGGCCTGGGCGCGTTCCTGACAGCCTCTCTTGGTGGGCCAAATGCCGTCCGCCGCGATCTTTCTCCCCAAAAACTCCCCTTCTGTTGCCATGAAGACGCATTTCGACCTCTTCAGCCACAGCCCTACGCGATCCAGTCGCTGGAGGACCTCCTCCAGGTTTTGTAGGTGCTCGACGGTGTCCCGACCCGTAACCAATATGTCGTCCTGAGAAACCACCGTGCGTGGTACCAACTTGAGTAGGCTATGCATGTTTCTCTGGAAGATCGCTGCAGCCGACTGAATTCCAAACGGGCACCTGTTGTAGATGAACTGTCCCTTGTGCGTGTTGATGCAGTTGAGGCCCTTCGAAGACTCCTCCAGCTCCTGCGTCATGTAGGCCAAAGTCAGGTCGAGCTTGGTGAACGTCTTGCCTCCTGCCAGCGTCGCAAACAGGTCGTCTGCCTTAGATAGCGGGTATTGGTCCTGTAGCAAGAAACGATTAATAGTTACTTTAGAATTGCCGCAAATCCTGACCGTGCCATCACTTTTGAGCACTGGAACAATTGGGCTGGCCCACTCACTGAATTCCACTGGGAGATGCTGCAACGTGAGGGCATCCTGTCCAGCTCAATTTCCACTCTCTCCCTCATCATGCGAGGTACCACTCACGACTTGTGGTGAATGGGTCGTGCCTCTGGGACCAAGTGGATCTGCACCTTCAGCCCAGAAAAGTTTCCAATGCCTGGCTCAAAAAGGGAAGGAAATTTGTTAAGAACCTGGGTACATGAGGCCTCATCGACATGTGATTGCGCTCGGATGTCATCCCAGTTCCAGTGGATTTTGCCCAGCCAGCTCCTTCCAAGCAGTGTGGGGCCATCGCCCGGGACAATCCAGAGTGGCAGTTTGTGCACCGTGCCCTCGTAGGTGACCTTGACCATGGCGCTGCCCAGGACAGTGATTAGCTCTTTTTGGTGTACGTTCTCAGTTTCGTGTGGATGGGGCTCAGGACTGGTCCACAGTCTCTCAAACATCTTTTTACTCATGATGGATTGGCTAACGCCAGTGTCCAGTTCCATGGCTACGGGTAAGCCATTCAATTTTACATTTAGCATTATAGGTGGACATTTCGTCAAAAATCTGTGCACCCAGTGTACTTCAGCGTTTGCCTCCTCTCTGAGGCTCGAAATTGCTTTGATCCACCATGGACCGAATTTCCTCTGCCACGTGGTGGTTAGCAGGTTTTGCTGAGCTTGCAGCTCATCTGGAAGCTTGTTGGATGTGCCCCATTGTTCCACAGCCCTTGCAAACATACCCTTTGAAGCGGCATGAATAGGCTGAATGGAAGCCTCCACAATGCCAACAAGGTGTGAATTGCCTTGCATTCATCCTTTGTTGCGGACTCAGTCATCTGGGTCACCTGAGGCCTGCTGGCAGTTGCAAACTCGTGATTTCTGTCCCGTACATTTCTGCTTGCAAGCACAGTTCCAGTTAATTTATGAACATTGCTAGCACTTGTATGCTGAGAGATTTGTTTGGTGTTATCACTGGTGGACATAAACGCCTGTGCTATCGCAATGGCCTTACTGAGGGTCAGTGTTTCTACAGTCAAAAGTTTTCGTAGGATGGTCTCGTGGCCAATGCCCAGTATGAGAAAGTCTCTGAGCATTTGCTCCAGGTAGCCATCAAACTCACATTGTTCTGCAAGCCGCCTTAGCTCGGCGACGTTGCGCGCCACTTCCTGACCTTCAGATCGCTGGCACGTGTAGAACCGATACCCCGCCATCAGCATGCTCTCCCTCTGGTTAAGATGCTCCCGAACCAGTGAACACAGCTCCTAATATGACGTATCTGTGGGTTTCACCTGAGCCAGAAGATTCTTCATGAGGCTGTCGGTCGGTGTCCCGCAGACCATGAGGAGGACCGCTTTTCTTTTTGCAGCGCTTCCTTCGCCGTCCAGCTTGTTGGATACAAAGTACTGGTCTAGCCGTTTGACATCGGCTTCAGAGTCCTCACCCTCCAAGAACTTCTCTAGGATGCCCACAGTTTGCTGCATCTTTGCGTTGGATTCGTATACTCGTCGCCAGTTATTGTGTTCTGAACACAGATGAGACTGCACACGGAGGTTAAAGTAACAGTGACTCAGTCTTTATTAAGACACTCCAGAGTGAGGAACAGGCCTTAGGGGCTGGCTTATATACAATGCTCCCAAGGGATGCTGGGATCCCTTGGGACTTCAGGGGATGCGCTCTCTGGTGGCGGAACATGGGAGTGCATGCTTTACAGATACACAACAACAAGGACTGCAAGAAGATGGCCCACCACCACCTTTTCAGGGCAACCCGAGATGGGAATAAATGCTAGACTTGCCAGGATGCTGACATCACAACGACTAATTTTTTAAATTGGCAGTAAAGTGGTTTAGCATGTCCTGAAATCGTGAAAGATAATGTCCCTGAAATTTCTGCCTCCCCATGGAGCGTGTACAGACCCGGGAAGGCCTCGCAAAAGCCGGTTTTCAGCGCGCAATGCATATACACTGAACACTGGCTATTCTGATCTGTCAAATTCTGTCTTGACAGAGCGCACACATCTCGGTAGCCAGGATATTCGCATGGGCAAGATTGCGGTATTTGCCCATCTCATGTCCTTAAAGCTCTTGTGCCTGGTAAAAGCAAGCAACTAGCCTACTTTTACCAGTGTAAGAGTTTTAAAACATTAAAAAAAAATTTATAAATACATTTTAATGTTAAAAACCCTGCCCACTAAGATAAATTTATTTTAAAGCATAATTGCAAAAATAATCATTGTTTAAAAATCGGAAAAATATTTTTTTTTGTGACACATTTAACAACTTTAATTTAACTTAATGTTAAATGTGATTCTTTTTTCTATTTTTTATTGGTGTTTTGGGGGTGTTCCTCAATCATAATAATGAGAACTCCTACTTACGGAGTTCCCATTATTATGAATGAGAATACTTTACCTTGATTGGTTGGCTAGTGCCACGTGACTCCAGCTTCGCCTTGCGCATCCGCAAGACGTGAACGCGCTGCGATGCGCAGGGAGAGGAGGATTCCGACCGGGATCGCTGGAGGGCGCAGCAGGAAAAGATAGGTGCGCATCTTTTTAACTATTTCCACGGGAAGCAGAGGACCGGGATTTCAGAGCCATTATATAAATGTGACACTTTCTTGTGCAGGACAAATGTAGTCAGATGAGTTGGGTGAATTGGTTTCTTGTGCTTCAGATATCGTTCAATGTGGGCATATGCAATATCATGCACAAGTTTAGGCGTCTCCAGGTATATCTATGTGTGTACCTATTAAAAGGAGTGGATTAGGAAAAAGACTGGAGATATTAGCTGATCGCTTGTTACAGCTGCATAAGCAGTGAGATGTTGCTCTCTGGAAAGCAAATATGGGGTTTAGGTTGTATTGCTGGGACCAGTAAGCACGAATGAGGAATCCTACACTTAGACTGTACATCTGCACTTGGATTATTGTATCCATTTCAAGTCCCACACATAATGAAGAATAGAGGCGCTGGAGAGTGTGCGTAAAGGAGGGTGACCAGGATAATGCCAAATCTTGAAAGCCCTTGCTTAGGAGGATGGCTTTGTAAATTTGGGAGTAAATGGCTTGTGCCCACTATATGGAGCTTTAGTCCATGCAAGTTTGACAGATGTTGGCCAGGTCTTTTGGCAACCTGGTTCAGGTGGACACTCCATCTCACTCTTATTAGTCACCCCTGGTAGTTCTACCTCATCTTCTACCGCTAAATACGACGGAAGATTGGGCTCCAAGGTCAACTGACACGTTTGTAATAATAAATGCGTTAAATATGTGGGCTCAAACCCAGCGTTCCACCCCTTAACTCAATGATGCAACATGCATCCATTTTCAAAATGAATCAAACTTATGAAGCCAATGTGGTTTTAATGCCTAGGCTCCTGGCAGGCACAGGAAATGGCCAATTCTCTGAGCTAGTTAGTTGTGCAAAGTTAAGTTCATGCGCTGCGAGGCTGAAACAAAAGTATGTGAAATGTCAGGCACAGCTTTATTACGGTAACATTAGCTCTACACTACAAAAATGAGATTGTAAATCAAAACTAAACATCAGTTATGCTTGCCATGTTCCCTTTCCTCCTCCCATTCTTTCTGCAACCTTATTAGTATTTTCATTTGTTTTCCGATCCAAACTAGCCCAATTATTCTAAACATGTTTTACATTCTTCCCCCTCCTTGTCTTATTTAGTTATTAAAATTAAGTGGTCCTACTGATGCAGCTGGATTCCATTTCTTTAACTGTCGTTACCGATACAGATTGATAGGGTCTGTAGTTGCCTGGATTAGATTTATTCCCCCTTTTGAATATGGATTCTTACTGGTTGGTATTGCACACGAAAGTGAAAATGTTGATTTTTTTTTTAATGAAAGTACTAAGAAATAGGATTATTGTAAAAGCAAGTCATTGAACACATTCAACAACCATTGCCAGAGTAGAAAAGGTTAAGGGCTTTTCTTGCCAGCAGGTGGAGCACTAAAAGTGCCTAATATAAAGTAGATACAACTGATGTAGCATGGTATCAAGATGGAGCTATACAGAGTATTTGAAGAACAAGTTTTTAAAATATTTTACATTGAACATGTAACAAATATAGAAACAATTAAGTAGAAAAATACAAACATTTTAATTACACTTCTCAAGACATCATTGCTACTTCACATTTGGCTGCAGGTAAAACAATAATGACCTGGGCTAAACATTCCTATAGGACTGTTAACAGCCAAGTTATATGATTCTTCCAAGCAAGGCTAGTTTTTCCTCTGTCCAAATGGCTGGGAATCAGTGCTCTTTAAATAACAGTCAAGAATGGGAAACAACCATATGCAATCCAGAATGGGAATCCAAGATTCTTGTCTTTTTAAGTGGACAGTTAATGATGTGAAATAAAGACGACTTGCATTTATATAGCATTTTTCACAACCACCGGACGTCCCAAAGCACTTTACAGCCAGCCAATGAAGTACTTTTTGAAGTGTAGTCACTGTTGTAATGTAGGAAACGTGGCAGCCAAATAGCACACAGCAAGCTCCCATGCAAACAGCAATGTGATAATGACCAGATAATCTGTTTTGTTATATTAATGTTGATTGAGGCTTAAATATTGGCCAGGACACTGGGGATAATTCCCATGCTCTTCTTCAAAATAGTGCCATGGGATCTTTTACATCCACCTAAGAGAGCAGACGGGGCCTCGGTTGAACATCTCATCTGAAAGACAGCACCTCCGACAGTGCAGCGCTCCCTCAGCCGAGATTTTTGTGCTCAAGTTTCTCGAGTGGGATTTGAACCCACAACCTCTGACTCCGAGGCGATGGTGCAATCATGCAATCAACTGAGCCATGGCTGACAACTGGTCCAATTCCACAATAACTTTTCTTAGAAGGAGACAATGACAACAAACTCCAAGTTTTATTTATTTAAATGCAATATGCGCCGGGGGCATCCAAGGAACAGACTGCGTTGCAAAGGCAACTTCATCTGAAACGTGACCTTCTGGTACTCAAGAAGACACAACACTACATCTAATAATCATGTACACCAAACATTTTTTATAAGAAGAAAGAACAGCAATTAGGTTGCAGTTTTACTGCTGTTTTTGAGTTGCGACACAAAAATGAAAGTGTTAATTTTGAATTCAAAGCTTGATCTGATTCCAGAACTCAATGCTGCAAGACTCCCTCAGGGAGGATGTCTCACACCATTTGAGCTCAACACTTTGCTGCATATGAAGCCAGATTTTTTAAAAAAGGACTCGAGGGGTCCTTTGTACCTCCGAGAAACTTTATAAAATTTAATGTTTTGAGAAGACGAGCACTTCCACCCACGCTCTTAAATATGTAAAATTTACCAATCAGGAGTGCAATCTAGCACCTGTGTAAACACATATGCAGAGTCCTGTTTGGGTAGCCACTGGCCAATTTGCAACAGAACAGGGTTCTGGACGGCACTCTGCATCAACTAGTTTCAGAGCAGAGGCACAGTACAGCTGCAACAAAGGGAAAATGAAAGGCCTTTTGTTCACTCAAATTTGTCAAAAGCTGTGTTAAATAGTTGGTGAAATTTAGGTTAGAAGTTACTTTCTCTGCAAAGTTTGACCAAACCTTTGTCCACCTCTGAGGGCACAACAGAGACTATATACTGTAAAAATAAACTATCTATCTCTGGAATCTAAATTAGTGTAAATCATTCAGACTCTGTCCGTTATGTGATCAGTGTTTAGTGATTTTCAGGAAAACAAGACAATGACAGTGTGCCAGTGATGTAATTGGACAATAAGTCACTTGGGTTTATAACCTACCAGTGGAACTGAAGTAACAAAGTTAGCCTTTCCCCAGTTTTCCGAACAGGCAAAGGGTTACACATTCCTAAAACACAACTTTTTAGTATTCCCTCAATTGAAATAGGGAATACTCAAAGAAACCATTGGACAATATAGGGACTTTATCATCCAAAATCGGTAGAAGTACAAAATCGTCAGTGAGGCAATTTTGGTAACCTCACCTCTAACACCAGCAGAAAGCACAAGGATTTCTTGGTCTCCAAATTCAACTGAGCTGCCACAGACTCTTGCTGCCTCACCACCTCCCCTGCTTTAAACCATTCCAGTCCTCCCCTAGGAAACTCCAGACCAGTCCGCCATTTCTCGGCTAAATACTGACCGAGCTAAACATCTGTAAGACAAAGTTCCTCCACCAACCTGTCCCCGCCGCATAGCACTGCCCCCGTGTCATCAAGATCCATGGCACGGCCCTGGACAACGTGGACCATTTCCCATACCTCGGGAGCCTCTTATCAACAAGAGGTGACATCGACGACGAGGTTCAACACTGCCTCCAGTGCACCAGTGCATCCTTCAGCCGCCTGAGGAAAATAGTGTTTGACGACCAGGCCCTCAAATCTGCCACCAAGCTCATGGTCTACAGGGCTGTAGTAATACCTACCCTCCTGTATGGCTCAGAGACATGGACAATGTACAGTAGACACCTCAAGTCGCTGGAGAAATACCACCAATGATGTCTCTGCAAGATCCTGCAAATCCCCTGGGAGGACAGACACACCGACATTAGCATCCTCGACCAGGCCAACATCCCCAGCATTGAAGCACTGACCACACTTGATCAGCTCCGCTGGGCAGGCCACACTGTTCGCATGCCAGACATGAGATTCCCAAAGCAAATGCTCTACTCGGAACTCCTTCATGGCAAACGAGCCAAAGATGGACAGAGGAAACGTTACAAGGACACCCTCAAAGCCTCCCGGATAAAGTGCAACATCCTCACTGACTCCTGCGAATCCCTGGCCAAAGACCGCCCTAAGCGGCGGAAGTGCATCCTGGAGGGGGCTGAGCACCTCGAGTTCATCGCCGAGAGCATGCAGCAATCAAGCACAGACAGCAGAAGGAGCGTGTGGCAAACCAGTCCCACCCAACCTTTCCCTCAACGACTATCTGCCCCACCTGTGACAGGGACTGTGGTTCTTGTATTGAACTGTACAGCCACCTAAGGACTCATTTTGAGAGTGGAAGCAAGTCTTCCTCGATTCCGAGGGACTGCCTATGATGATTGACCTAGCTAACTAAATGGCGTAATTAGGCTCGATGGGTTGGATGGACTTCTGTTCCAGATTTCCTCCACTCGGACGCAACACATCCCATCGTATGTAGAGGCTGAACACATTTTTAATTTTGTTTCAACAGTTCTCTTGCCAAGGGCAAAGTAAACAACACATGCAAAATATTATTAGGGATAACCCCGCCCCGCCCCCCCCCCCCCAACAGCAAGGGCAAAAATCAACTGGTCTAAACTAGAAATGCAAATGACTGACCTAACAAAAGGCACGTGGTAGTTTTAATGAATACTGATCTCAAGTGTATTACCGCTGTATTAATCTGAAGACATCTCAATCATATATCCAAACAATTATAATCTTCAATACTAATTTTCTACTCTATTTTCTTTTCATTTTGACACGCCCAGGTAGATGTGGAATCAGTTTCTACTACCTCAAGCGATAAGACAGGTTGAACCTCCCTTATCCGGATCCACCCCTCGTCGGAAACCATTCCTGGTCACCAGGTGGCGCATGTGCAGAACTCCAACGTGAACAAATTGAAGTCCTTCCTCGCTGCTGACTCCTGCAATCGCTGGCCTGACCCCACCCACCCAATGATCTCTGCCGCACTCCCAGCCCCAAGCCAGCCAGCCCCACTATCCCCTTGCTCAGTACCTGTACCATCCAATTGAACGTGACCACACCTCGTCCAGGAAAATCCCTTATCCAGAACAGGCCAGGTCCCGAGGGTTCCAGATAAGGGAGGTTCAACCTGCAATTCTTCCTGCTTGGTTTAGCAGAATGTATGGTGCACCATTTATTGGATTCATACTGGGGAAATTTAAAGTTACAATGCTACAATGTTCAGAAAATCATGCCATTGAGTAGGGAACATGGACTCAAATCTCAGCCTCTCAAATAACATTGGTGGTCTTGGCCATACACAACAACAACTTGCATTTATATTGCACATTAAATGTGGTAACACGTCCCTAGATGTGTCACAGGCGTGTTAATAAAATTTGACACCAAGTCACATCACGAGATATTGAGGCAGATGAAGTAGATTTTAATAAGGTCTTAAAGGAGGAAAGAGAGTTAGCGAGGCGGAGAGGTTTATGGAAGGAATTACAGATCTTGGGGTCTTGGCAGCTGAAGGCACGGCCACCAATAGTGCAGTGATTAAAATCTGGGCTTCTCAAGAGGCCAGAATTGGCAGAGCGCAGAGATTTCTGGGGGGGGGGGGGGAAGGGGAGTTGTAGGACTGGAGATTACAGGAGATAGGGAGAGGCGAGGCCATGGAGGGATTTGAAAACAAGCATGAGAATTTTTAAATCGAGGTGGAGCCAATGTAGGTCAACGAGACTTGGTGTGAGTTAGGACACGGACAGCAGAGATTTGGTTGACCTCAAGTTTACGGAGGGTAGAATGTGGGAGACCAGCCAGGAGAGCATTGGAAGAATCAAGTCTACAGGTAACAAAGGCATGGAAAGGGATTTCAGCAGCAGATGAGCTGAGGCAGTGGCGGAGTCGGGCGATGTGACAGAGGTTGAAATAGGCAATCTTCCCAATATTTAGTCAGAGGAAACTTCTGCTCGTCCAGTACTGGATGTCGGACAAGCAGTCTGACAATTTAGATACAGTGGAGCGGTCAAGAGAGGTGGTGGTGGTGGTGGTGAGGTAGAGCTGGGTGTCGTCAGCGAACACGTGGAAACCGACGCTGTGTTTTCGGATGATGTCACCAAGGGGCAGCATGTAGATGAGAAATAGGAGGGGGCTAAGGACAGATCCTTGAGGGACACCAGAGGTAACAGTGTGGGAGGGGAAGCAAAACCATTGTAGGTAGTTCTCTGGCTACAACTGGATAGATAAGAATGGAACTAGGTGAGTGCAGTCCCATCCAGCTGGGCGAAGGGAGAAATGTTAGAGGAGGATGCTGTAGTCAACTGTGTCAAAGGCCGCAGACAGGTCAAGGAGGACGAGGACGGATTGTCAAAGTCACATCAAAGTCAACAATGACATCCTATAAGAGCTATTTCGATATTGTGACAGGAGCGAAAACCTGATTGGAGGGATTCAAACATGGCGTTCCGGGAAAGCTGGCCACGAATTTGGGAGGCGACAGCACGTTCAAGGGCTTTGGAGAGGAAAGGGAGGTTGGTGAAGGGACGGTAGTTTGCAAGGATGGAGGGGTCAAGAGTTAGTTTTTTTCTGAGGAGAGGGTGATAATGGAAGATTTAAAGAAGAGGGGGACAGTACCTGAGGAGAGAGAACCGTTAACAATATCAGCTAACATGGGAGCCAGGAAGGGAAGTTGGGTGATCAGTAATTTAGTGTGAATAGGGTCAAGGGAGTAGGAAAGTAGGAAGTGGGTCGCATGGACAAGATGAGAAGCATGAGGGGAGATAGGAGAGAAACTAGAGAAAAGAAAATTCAGGGCTAGGGTGGGGGTGGGGGGGTGGGAGCCTTAATGGAAGTTGGCCTGGTGGGCTAGAGGGAAGCAGCAGAGGCAGATGATAGGATGGTCTCAATCTTAGTGTCAAAGAATGCTCGTACTAGACAAAAGCATACCTCTCTCCTGATCCATGGGCCCTTCCTAAAACTGGCCACTGAGCTGCCACAGTAGCAAACAAACTGAAAGATGTACTATGAGGTTGCTGATGGATCAAATAGCTATTTTAGAGAGCAGAGATATTTACCTGTAGTATATCTTGGGGCGGGGAGACTTTTATATTGAAAGTTATTCTCACATTCCCTTTTAAAGAAAAGGTGTGAGCAATGGGTACATCATTTAAAAATAAAGCTGAGTTACTAAGCTGATAAGTTAGCATTTATAATGGACAGTGTCCAGTTCATCCACTATGGAAAATAACCAATAGGCAGGTGGCAAAATTCCTAGTCAACTATATGGAGAATCTTGTTGCTGCAACAGCGAGTTAACGTGCAGAGGTACAAAGTGGGTTGGGTTCAGGTTTCACCAGCATTTTTCCTATGGTTAATTAAAAAGGTACCAGATGGGTGATAGAATCACATGGGGAATGAGGCAAGCAGCACAAAAAGGGAGGGTTTGAGACAGCAGATTTTGATTACAGAAGGTTTTGTATATGGCCATTCTAGGAAGAGTGTATTGGATCAGAGAACAGGATGATAAAGAGATAGCACTAGTTAAATATGTTCCAAAAACAGTTTGAGGCTACATACTTGTTTATTGACATGCAAAGATAACAAATGGATACCTGCGATCACTATTTGTTAAAGAATCGCAATCGTGACTGCTGGCAGACAATCCTATTTCTGTTTCCTATAACACTAAAGGCAATCAATATAAACTCATCATAGAGCCTCAAGTCTTGCTAGGAAGCAGAGTGCTCTGCATTATGAAAACCATGAGATTTCACAAAACAGCTTGAGGTTAAAAGTTTCAAGGAATTTGTGGTTCTAAGTACAGAATAATACATTGCCAAACCAATATAAAAGAAAAGTGTGTGTATAAAAGTCTGTTCAGGTTTTTAAACAAACTTCTTGCACCAATCTGCACTTCAACACAGAAAAGGCAAATTTTGCAAAAGTGTGACATGATGATTTGCTTTAGATGTAGTTCTTGAAATTCAGTCAGCAACATTTTACAGCACACATGTGGTTTGACCACTGAATACCAGAAATATTCAACAGCTTATCCATCATTCTATACATATACCATAAAGGGGATGCAACATATTAGGAACTGACTGATATGCAAAGAACTTGTATTTGCAGGTACTATGTCAGTGATGGCAGCAACCAAAGGGGTCACATGATCCACTCACATCAAACCTAGGCAGGCTTTAAGTCACCTCACGTTTGATCGTATTCAGTAAGTCCTAGGGCCTATTCCATAGTATGAACAACAGCTCTGCATAAACTAACATGCCAGTAAAATAGTTTATGAAAATATTTCACAGTGTGCATTCTAATGCAGACCATACACCACTTGTTGTGCAACGGCAAAAAAGTGAAACGTCAATGTGTTTTAAATTTGGCTTTATATCCATCCATGTGTTTCCACCCAGTACATCATTTGCCAACATTTTGTATTTAGTTCTTGGACTCGATCCAAAAAAATTGAAAGAAAAATCTACTTGGACAATATTTTTTTTCTCCCCGTTCTATATAGTGATTAAAAGTGGAAAAACATTATCCCACAGAACAGCTACCCTTTACCGTGGTCTCAATGAAAGCAATTCTGTCTGGAACAAAAAGAGAAGTTTTAGACAAAGCTCATTACTGAAATTAATATTTTAAAAACACAATAGTCATTGTTAAAATTAAAAAGCGTGTGCATGGGGAAGCAAGAGAACAAATATTGATACTTATTTGAGTGTCTAAAATAAAGAAACTGGCATCTAATTTAAATACACTACTACTCTGACCTAAAGTCTAACATTAAAGTAGGCTATGATTAAACAAGCGGTATGCTCAATTATAACAATTTATACCAACTCTAGGTTGCTATGGGTCCATTACTATTTTGCCCACTCATCGCAAATCTTCAGCCTAATGAGTGCAGATCTTCTAGAAGATCTTTAATTTGAAACCCAGACTCCAACAGATATGGGTAGTGCTCCAGTTTATATAGAGAGAAAATATAAATAGGCCATAAAAAGTAAAATGGAAACACTGAAAATGCATAGCAGGACTGTCGGTCTTTGTAGAGAGAAGAAAGACTTGCATTTATATAGCGCCTTTCACAACCACCAGACGTCTCAAAGCGCTTTACAGCCAATGAAGTACGTTTGGAGTGTAGTCACTGTTGTAATGTGGGAGGAAGATAAGTTAACATTTCAGATGGTGACTCTTAATTAGAAAGCGTGTTCTTACAGTTACCACCTATAATGTTAACTTGTCTTTTCACTTTTCGGATGCTGACATGTGCTCTGTTTTCTCCAGCAATTTCTGTTTTATTACAGATTTCCAGCTTTTCTTAACCCATAAACAGAACCCCATGCCCCCCCTCCCCCCACATACTTGGCACAATATTAAACAAATACACCTAGAGTTTCCACTCAGCAAGCAGGAAAATGGTAGAGTGCAATCTGCAGCCATCCAATGAAAAATGCGATGACCTCGCCAGAGTTTCTGAGGCAGGCCGAATTGCCATAATATCCGAGAACTCCTGGCATTAAAAATGCTGGTCGTTAGGAGCTTGCCATTTGGGGCTGAGGTGTGGTGGTAACTTGAATGCTGCCAGATGGTTTAAAGGACTGCAGCCACTTAAAAAGGGCAACACAAAAAAAAAAAGGTTTTAGGAACCTATTTCGCCATTCAATTAGATCATGGCTGAACTGTATCTTAACTCCATCTACCTGCCTTGGTTCCGTAACCCTCGATACCCTTACTCCTCGGAGTCAGGAGGTTGTGGGTTCAAGTCCCACTCCAGAGCCTTCAGCACAGACATCTAGATCGATACTCCAGTGCAGCACTGAGGGAGTGTTGCACTGTCGGAGGTGCCAATTTTCAGATGAGACATTAAACCGACGCCCCTTCTGCCTTCTCAGGTGGACGTAAAAGATCCCATGCTACTATTTTGAAGAAGAGCAGGGGAGTTATCCCTGGTGTCCTGGGCAATATTTATCCCTCAATCAACATCACTAAAACAGATTCTCTGGTCATCATCATATTGCTGGTGTGGGAGCTTGCTGTGCACAAATTGGCTGCGACGTTTCCTACAATGATTACATTTCAAAAGTACTTAATTGGCTGTGAAGTGCTTTGGGACGTGCTGAGGTCATGAAAAGGCACTATATAAATGTAAGTCTTTCTTTCAGGTTTGCTGTAGAAGTCTTCTCCATGAAGTCCAACAGAGGAGAGACATACTGTTTAGCACTGAGCCACAGTATCGCAAGTAGTGAGTCAGTGGCAAATGCAAACTGCACACATGGCAAATTAGTGCCAAAAAAAGAATTCATTTAACAGGTGTGAAAGGCAAGAGGAGCAAATCACATCTTTAATGAATGCATTTTACCAAGCATGTCAGTCATTTACAGCCACCCCACCCCCACCCCGCCCCTCACACTTGAATAGCTAAAATTGCTTTTCATCAATGCCAAAGAAATGCATTCTTTGAAGATGTGATTCTGTAGTGCACTTTACCATCCCAGTCTACTCCAGGGAATCCTTTTTCACTCATGGAATTACATGCCTCACATACAAAATAACTGCCTGTTCTATGCATTGGCAATCACCCAATCACTCCTATTAGAGCAAGATGGTGATACCAGAGCTTACCAGAAGACCAGAGTCGTCTTATGGCAAAGATCACTCATTTTTTGCATTTTTTTTAAAAAAAGGAGAAACTAGCTCATGGCAGCCAAGAGGGATTGTCAATAGACTCCTACTTCTATCAACACCCATTCCTCCTCCCAATAAAGAAGCTCTTCAGATCCTTGGGAGGGAAAGCATATTGGGAAAGTAGGAATGAGAATGCTAACTGCAGGTTTGTACTGAACTTTTACTTCTATCCTATTGTACCCTACAATACCACTCAGTAAACTATATCAGAAGATTCTTATATTACTCCTTCAGCAACTCATTCTAACCTCTCCTTCTCTTTTCTTTTCTGCATTGACTTCACTGTAGTATTGTTCAACCAGGATTCTGGGAATGTGCACAATCTTCATCAGCGACAGTTGCAGAGAACAGCCTTGATCTCCAAAAGGTCAACCCTGAGACTTGCCTTTCTGAAGTAAAGATTGTTAAAACAATGGAGATGTGCTGCTGGTCATAAATGAGCTGCATATTAACAAAATGGTATCATTTTTCCATTGACATGCATCTGGTCCTGGATAAAGCAAGCACATATGGCCAAATGGGTGACTTGCACTTTGTGGGAGTGCAAACATGGATTAAGATTGCAATGCTTTGTTATACTGGTATTGGCTGTCACTTGTAGGGGGGGGGGGGGGGGGGGAAGCAAAATTGCATTAACAAGTCACAAATGCACCAGACTACAGCTGTTTGCCACATATTAGAGGCAGCATGAAAATGATCCTGTGGCACGGAAGAGAAATGGTGACCTCAATAGTCATTGGCAGTGCAGTGCACAGAGTGGACATATGCTGCAGGTCTTCTTGAATGATGTAACACAATTCTGGCAGAAAGGCAGAGGGAAATGCAATTGGCAGATGTAAAAACAATCAGTGGAGAAGTGTGGATTCTGCAAAGCTTTAAAACATCTGAGCTTGACTCTTTAAATATATACTTCTGCCTCCCCACCCATGCAGAACCCTCCCCCCCATGCCTACTGACCCTGGATGTCCAATTTACATGGCTATCATTATTGCCAAGTGCAAGTAAAGCAGAAACATTGGAAACTGGGATTACTGCCTCATCTGAACGCACCCACCAAACAAACAACAGGCGCTTCTTCTATCCACTGAAAACAATGGACAATTGGGCGGACACTTATATGTGTGGGGATCCAGTGTATGAATCCCCATCCCATTTCCTACCATCCTAAAATCAGGCTAGATGCAGCAGGAAATCTATTTCAACTGGCCCAGAACAATATACAAAATATGTGGAGTACTGAAATAACATAAAAATACAAATAAATTTGACCAACACTACTTTGCTGGCAGCTCAAAAAGTTTCACTTGCCACCATCAGCAAGTTCTAGCAGTAACAATAACTTGCATTTATATAGTACCTTTAATGTAGTAGAACATCCCATGGCACTTCACAGGAGTGTTATTAAACAAAATTTAATAAACAATATTAGGGCAGATAACCAAAAGCTTGGTCAAAGAGGTAGATTTTAAGGAGCGTCGTAAAGGAGAAGAGAGGCAGAGAGGTTTAGGCAGGGAGTTCTAGGCAGGGAGTTCCAGAGCTTAGGGCCTAGGCAGCTGAAGGCACGGTCACCAATGGTGGAGCGATTATAATCAAGAATAAACAAGAGCCAGAATTGGAGGAGCACAGATATATCAGGGATTTTGTGGGGCTGGAGGAGATTACATAGATAGGGAGGGGCTAGGCCATGGAGGGATTTGAAAACAAGGGTGAGCATTTTAAAAATCGAGGCGTTGATGAACTGGAAGCCAATGTGGGTCAGCAAGCACAGGGGTAATGGGTGAACAGGACTTAGTGCGTGTTAGGAGACGGGCAGCAGGGTTTTGGATGACAAGTTTATGGAGGGCGGAAGATAGGACCGGCCAGGAATGCAATGGCATAGTTACGTCTAGAGGTAATGAAGGCATGCATGTGGGTTTCAGCAGGAGATGAGCTGAGGCAGGGGTGGAATCGGGCAATGTTATGGGGGTGAAAATAAATCGGTCTTAGTGATGATGCATATGTGTGGTCGGTAGCTCAGCTCAGTGTCAAATATGACACCAAGGTTGCAAACAGTCTGGTTCAGCCTCAGACAAATGCCAGAGAGGGATGCAGTCAGTGGCTCGGGAACAGGAACCGAAGACAATGGCGACGGTCTTCCTAATATTTAGCTGGAGGAAATTTCTGCTCTTCCAGTACTAGATGTCAGACAAGCAGACAATTTAGAGACAGAGGGGTCGAGAGAGCTGGAGGTGAGGTAGAGCTGGGTATCGTCAGTATATATGTGGAAACCAGTGCTGTGTTTTTGGACGATGTCATGTCTGTCCCGACAAGCACTCGGGTGCTGTCAGGTGAAAAAGCTTAATTCCACCTGAAGAGGTGACAAACAAACTTGTACAAAATGAATCTAATAGAACACAATAAACTTCTGATTATCATTAAAACATTATATCCATTGAGATCCTCGTGGAAGAGCCTTACTTCTGCTGGGTGATTTGAACTGCAGTACAGCCGAGACAAGGATCGGAATTTAAAAATCACAAATACTGTGGTGCCCTCCCACTCCATGGTGAACAGCATCTGAACTCTAACATTCTGGTTTAAAACTCCGCCACACAACATTCACACTTTTAAATAGAATATTGCACATAAAACTACTCAAAACTACCTTGATTTCACTCTTGAAGGCAACCTCAATCTTATTTATCTCCATGGCTCAGGAGATAAAGCCCACCTCTTTCACAGACTGCATTCAACCACTTTTATACAGAATTCTCTGATTATATTCAGGCTAAAATAGGCATGATGTGGGGGTTATTTTGGCCAAAGGGTGAAAACAGGTGCTAAATGGGTGCAATGCTATTAAGACTAGCCGGTTTGAAAGTCTGGATTTCACACATAATTTTGGTCCTAATTGCTGATTACCATAATTTGAACTTGCCTGGACAGACATTAGCTGCAATTTCCGTGGAGCAGTATGAAAGTGTGGAGTGCTCTGTCTGGCACACAGCGACACGTTGCAAGGTGGCTCAGGGAGTGAGGGAGAGGGCGCATAAGTTCTTGGATGTGGCACAGGAGGTCCTGGTGGACGAGATTCAGAGGAGGAGGGATGTCCTGTACCCTGGGGGGATAAGAAAAGGATGCCATCGCACCCTCCTGCAGCAAGTGCCGTTTTGCCTCATGACCTCCTCCCATTCCTCGTCCAGACCAAGGGGGACAACAACAAGATGCCCATGACCAAGCACTCCCTTTCTCCAGGTAACTCCTACAAGGTGCAGTAGCAGAGAATTTACTCTTTTTAGATGAAGTCCTCAGAGAATTTCCAGAATAAATGTTGCTCGTCTTTTGGTGAAGCCTTGACAATGTGTCCCAGAAAGTCTCCCAATTTGTTTCAGGAGGTCCTCTTCACAAGTCCAGCAGCAATGACTCTTTTAAGTAGCGCATGAAAATGACTTCAACGCCGTGTTTACTCCCAAACAGCTAGTTGCTGTTAGGAAAGGACATTAGTTGAAGCACTTCCCACAGCTTCTTTACTGAGCACTAGCAGGCATTTTAAGTGATAATCAGTTGTTTAACAAGCCAGCGGGTGGCTGTTCCGAGCGTTGGCTTCAACTCCTTTACCAAGGTGATGCCTTGCACTAAACCGGCATTTCACTTTAAGACCGCACTTTGGCCACCTCTTTACCTCCTAATGTATTTGGCGAAAGTCGCCCCCGAAATTCTTTAAATGTAGACAAGTATTTAGACTTGCACAGTTCAGTCAAGTCATAATTAAATCTTTGTGAAAATGTGCAGTGCTGAAAACAGGAACAGAACAATCAATGCACAGCTGGTCCCTCTGAATATGCAAAGAAAATCAATATAGTGCAATTTATTCAGACCCAGCTGCTTAAATATGGACCTCGAGAATGTATTCACGAACCTGGAAATGTACTCTACTTTTCTCACCCTTGGGACACAGACTGGACACAACTGGAAGCCACACACAGCAATTGTACAATACTGATTTTCAGAAGAGAAATATGCATGCTTCAAGAACTGCCGTACCACTTCCATGTAATGGTTTTCAGATAATTTTTCAAAATCTCAGTGTTTACTAAACCAATTTGATTCCTCGTGATACAAGTTGCTTTCAGCAAACTTAACTTATACTTATTAAATATAATTGATTAAGTTACCAACTGTAATAAATACAACTTAGCTGCTTACTGAGTATCCTCCTTTCTCACGATCACCGGTCCAAAGTTATTTATATAAATCCTCATGGTTCTAGTGGAGTTAAGCAGATTTCTCTCATGGTTGAATATCTCAATTGTACTATTGTTTATTATTCAATATTTAATAATCGGGCCTTGGTTTAAATTACTTGCCTTTCTTACAGTTTGAAACATCCATTGCCTTGCTTTGCTACCCTTATAGCTTATGTAAACTTATGGGAATAGAAGCAGTAAAATGAAGGGATGTGGGGGAAGGGGGTTCACTGGTTTATTGCTACAGTTTTATTCCTCCTTCTCTGCCTCAGAGGCAAACTGTCAATTTTCAGTGTAGCTTTTATTGAAGGTTACTTAGCTCGATTCTTAAGCATTTTTTTGGTTTGTTTGTTTGATGCATTTGGAGCAAGGTCTTTCAGCAATCTAGTTTTTCGTAACAACCTCTTTCCCATTTCTGTACAAGATTTTCTAGCTAGAACATTGTTGTTCAGCTCTTATCAAAAGGCTCTCCTCTAGATCCTTAGCATGTTCAAGGCACAAGTAGACTAAGCAAATGATGCAGGAAACTTCACAAATTTAAAGATGACTACACTTTATCAAAATCCATCAAACTTATACAAAAGGCCAGTTCCTCCGAAAGAATGAATTGGAACAGGTCGATTTGCAATATATTTTGATTTCAACACAGCGGGGTTGTTAAGGAAGGAGAAGAGCATGTACAGCATATAGATAAACGCAAAAAGTATTAGCCAAAACAGCATTCATAAAATAAGAAAGGTTGCGATAGGAAAAGGTTGGTGGGACGAGAGGGATCGTCCAGACGATTATGAGCTTTTTCTTGAATCCTTTGCAGGCCTACAAGAGAGGACCCAAAAGAACTCCCCTACTTGAAGGTTTAAACAACAACAACTTGTATTTATATAGGGCCTTTAACATAGTGAAACGTCCCAAGGCGCTTCACAGGAGTATTGAGAAGAAAAATTTTACAATGAGCCACATAAGTAGAAATTAGCGCAGGTGACAAAAAGCTTGGTCAAAGGGGTATGTTTTAAGGAGCGTCCTGAAGGAGGAAAGAGAGGTAACGAGGCAGAGAGATTTAGGCAGGGAGTTCCAGAGCTTGGAGCCTAGGCAACAGAAGGCACGGTCACCAATGGTTGAGCGATTATAATCAGGGATGCTCAAGAGGGCAGAATTAGAGGAGTACAGACACCTCGCAGGTTGCGAGGCTGGAGGAGATTACAGAGATAGAGAGGGGCGAGACCATGGAGGGATTGAAAATAAGGGTGAGAATTTTGAAATCGCGGTGTAGCTTAACCATAATCAAATCTTGGTATAACTTTGGCTTTTTAACAGAGTCAGGTGTTGTTTAATGGAAAACAAGTGTTCAGCATGAAAGAAACCACCAAGCTACTTGGAGACAGCTTTGGTCATTGAGCAGACACGGAGGCCAAGAATGTTGATGTGCAAAGGACTACGGGTGAAGTCATTAGCTGTAAGGTCACACACGTGCATTAATACTTTCACATCTAATCTGGTAGCTCCAGCAGTTAATTTAATATGTATACAGGTTGCTGTCTTTGTTAAAATGTTCACTTCTGGTTAAGTTTTGCTGCTCAAACTGAGCATTATACAACATAATGCAGAATTGAATTCTCATGGTGGATTAAGAGAATCTATGCACAAGAGAACCTTCCCAGTTTCCACTTCAGGATCAAACACCACTGCAGAAAGTTTCTAAGGGTGCGCTTACACAAGTTTAATGCCCATATAAAGTGGTTTCCACTTTTAAACTTGTGTAGTAAATATCCAGAGTTTGGGCTCAACCAGACTCCAAAACAAAACAGGGCGGTAGTTGCACTCAGGGCAGACCCACATTTTGGTTTTAACTTCCACTATCATTATACAGGGTACTATCGATGCAAAGTAAGCCTGCTTTACACTGACACTACAGTTCGAAGTGGGAGTATGCACAAACCATTACAACAATTTCTGCTGCACAAAATTTTGAAAACAGTTGGATGCATTTTCTTTTTGCAGTCAGGAAAATAAATCTCCCAGATAACCAGATTGCACACCTGGTTCTCTTCAATGTAATACTTAACATATTAGATTCATGACATTATGTTCCATTTCACATCATTACACCATGTCTTCCTCTCGTGGAGCGGACATATTTACATGAAGAACCGAGATTAGAAATTCAATACAAAATGGTCAAATTTACAGATAGACACCAAACTAGCAGAGAGAGAATGGATTTGGAGAAGGCAACTCAAAATTTACTGAATGAGTTGAAAACAATGTGGACAGAAAAATGGCAGTGATATTTAACGCAAAAGAGAAAAAAGTAAGTAAGTGACACATGCACACCATGAATGGCACTGAAATAGGCATGGGTGAAGCCAAAAGTGATCTAGGAGTCTTAGTAGACTTGATGCTTAACGTGTCCAACCAACCAATGTACAGCAACAATTAACAAAGCGAATAGAATTTTGAACTACATAACTAAAAAGAGAATACAAGTCAGAGGAAGTGTGGCCAAACTGTACAGCATCTGGTTAGACTGCACTTTGAGTACTGTGTTCTATCCTGGTCATGAGATACAATGGAAACATTCATGCACTGGAGGCAGTGCAGAGGAAAGCCATAATGTTGATCCCTAGCATCAAAGTTATGAGTTACGAGAAAAGACTGGGGAAGCTAGAGCTTGGAAGGGAGGTGTCCGAGAGGTGATCTTATAGCAGATTAGAAGATAGTTAAGGGAATGGCAACAGTAAACCCAGAATATTACTTTAGGTTAAAAGGCAAGAGTAGGACAAAGGGGCATAGGTTCAAAGAGTAACATTTAAATTCAAGATTTATGCCAGGCAACTCTTCTTGACACACAGTGATTAACATATGGCATAAACTTGCAGGAAGAGTAGTGGAAGCAAAATCTATACAATACTATAAACGCTATATAGCCTGAAAGCTTTTATGAAACAGTTGGATGTAGAAATGGAGGAACGCAAGAATCTTTTTGGATAGATGAACCAAGATGGGCTGAATTGCATTCCTTATTTGCAAGCATTATGTGATCTTGAGAGAAAGTGTAGAAGAAAGAAAATTGGGACCAAACAAAGTGGATAATAAAACCAGTTTGATCTCAAATTCAAAATATATATTTACTTTAAAGACAATTTTAACCCAAAAGATGATGGGTATTTCATCACAAATTTGAGCTTTTAGCAACTGAGGATTAGAATTGATTTCTTGTCTTGAAGAAATTATTTGAAGAAAAAAAGTATTGATTAGACACAGTATTTGACAGGGAGGAGGGATTGAGTGGAGTCCCACTAGGATCAGCAATTGGGCCACTGTTATTTTTCATCTATGTTAATGACTTGGATATTGAAACCGAATTCAAGCTTGTGGAAACTGTGCACAATACCAAAAAAATTAGGGACAATAGTTCAGGTAGAAGTACAGCAAGTGGTTTACAAGAGCAGTTGATCACTGATGCAACGAAGCAGATAAAATGGCAGTATTGCACATCGGTTAAAACGCAAGTATACGAGTGCAACTGAATCATAGGAAATTTTTGTACAGAACCTGGAACGATGGCAATGAGTCCAAGAACAAAGCGAATAGAATGTTGGGCTATATAACCAGAACAGTTGAGTACACGTCTAAAGAAGTCACGCGAAGGCTTTACAATGCACTGGCCTGACTAAACTAGAGTACCGTGTTCAGTACTGGCTGCTGAACCCCCAAAAATACACAAGCATCACAAGAAATACAGAGCAGAGCAGCATTACTGATCTCAAGTAGAAAGGAGAGGAGATCTGCAAGACAGATCAGAAAAGCTCATCTACCTACCGTCTAGAGAGACTGTTAAAGAGAGCAGTTCATCGAGGTATACAAAATATTAAATGGATAAGATAAACCAACCCAGGAAAGAAGGATGAGGACATATGGGGAGCGGGCAGGGAAGTGGAGTAGAGACCAAGATCAGATCAGCCATGATCTTATTGAATGGCAAAGCAGACTTGAGGGGCCAAATGGCCTACTCCTGCTCCTATTTCTTATTTTAAATGTCTAAGATGATAAGAACAGGAGTGAAAAAGCAATTTTAAAACAAATTAGGAAAAGCTTCTTCAAAGAGCAACAAATGTTTGGAATAACCTACCAGGCAAAGTAGCATGGAGAAACATTTGTATTTCCATAACACAGTTAAATACTCTTTTGGGAGAGCTGGGGGGGGGGGGGGGGGGGGTCAGAGAGATGACCTTCAATAATCTGAAGGCCCTTTTCTCATATTCTAATGTTTAAAAGGCCTTTCTTTGCAGGAGCTTTAAATATAGAATTTTAAGTGCAAAATGGAACTCTTTTAGACTTCTACAAAAAAGTACGGACTTCTCTAAAAAGTGACTCTGGCCTTAAATTGTGTAACTTTCACACTATTTTATAACCAAGTTAATTTAAAGTCGAAATGCAGAGACAGGAGTAAATGGGACGACTTAAAAGAGCAATACTACAGTCCTGTAACTAGTTAAAGGCTCAGGTGGATATAAGAGACCCCATGACACTATTTGAAGAGCAGGAGAATTCTCCTGGTGTCAAAGCCAACATTTGCCTGTCAACCAACACCACTAAAAAACAAATTACCTGATCATTTATCTCATTGCTGTAAATAAATTGGCTGCAACATTTGCCTTCATTACAACAGTGACTAGACTTCAAGCTTACTTTATTGGCAATGAAGCGTTCTGGGATGTCCTGAGAATGTGAAAAGTACTATAAACTGGAAGTTCCCCTTTCTAAAGGGTGAGACAATACTGCCATTCTAAAAGCTACATGACATATCTAAGTGTTTAATCAACTTAAGCGTACTCCGAAGTCATCGTGGCTAAAAAAGATATTTTCAGCATGTTAAAGTTACAGACAATGCTGAATTCAAAAATATTTACGCAATGTTTCAATGGTATGGAGATGCATTTAATATTTAGACATGTTTTAATTTATGATAAAGCTTTAGCAATAGTATTTTGGACCCACGCCAACAAAAAGTCACATATTTCAAGGTTAGTTTTCTTTCATAGACATGCACTTCAGTACAACGGAGGGAGTGGAGGACTCCGTTCCTTCTCCACCACAGACTTTAGTAGCTTTAGACCATGGGTTTTTATCAATTATTTTGCAAGGGGTGAAATGAACGTACAATAAATTAGCCATGAAAAATGAAGGAGAAATTCAACAATAAAAAAGGGAACCAGAAGATCACCAGCTTTCTTATGCTCCCTTTATATTACAAAACCACTTCAAGAAGGGCTTTGGGCTCATGATGCAAAAGAATCAACAATTTATATTGTAGACAAGTCCAAAGTATCAGAACAGTTAATTTATTAGGTGTTCACAACTATTGTTGGCCACCTAATATTGTATAAAAGTATCCCTTTTAAAAAAAAAAATCCTTAACAGCAAATAGGGTTTCAATTCCTGACCTTTAATATCCGTGGGATTCCAATCCATTTGAAATTAGGGGACTCCTTTTCTAAAAATGTATAGACATTTCTGAATATCAGTCTTGGTTCAGTTGGTAGCACTCTCGCCTGAGCCAGAAAGTTGTGGGTTCAAACCCCACTTCAGAGACTTGAACACAGGAGCTCTGGTGACACTTCAGTGCAATACTACTCTGCTGCTGCATTATTGGAGATGCCATTTTTTGGATGAATTGTTAAATTTGCCCCCTTAGGTGGATGCAAAAGATCCAATGGTACTATTTCAAAGAAGAGTAGGGAAGTTGTAGTGTCTTTGCCAACATTTATCCCTCATTCCACACCACCAAAAACAGGTTATTTGGTTATTATCTCATTGCTGTTTGTGGGACTTCACTGTGCGCAAGTTGGCTGCCACATTTCCTTACATCATAACAGTAACTGCACATCGTAACAGCCATCATCATAGAAACATAGAAAATAGGTGTAGGAATAGGCCATTCGGCCCTTCTAGCCTGCACCGCCATTCAATGAACTCATGGCTGAACATGCAACTTCAGTACCCCATTCCTGCTTTCTTGCCATACCCCTTGATTCCCCCTAGTAGTAAGGACTTCATCTAACTCCTTTTTGAATATATTTAGTGAATTGGCCCTGTGGTAGAGAATTTCACAGGTTCACCACTCTCTGGGTGAAGAAGTTTCTCCTCATCTCGGTTCTAAATGGCTTACCCCTTATCCTTAGACTGTGACCCCTGCTTCTGGACTTCCCCAACATTGGGAACATTCTTCCTGCATCTAACCTGTCTAAACCCATCAGAATTTTAAACGTTTCTATAAGGTCCCCTCTCATTCTTCTGAACTCCAGTGAATACAAGCCCAGTTGATTTAGTCTTTCTTGATATGTCAGTCCCACCATCCCGGGAATCAGTCTGGTGAACCTTCGCTGCACTCCCTCAATAACAAGAATGTCCTTCCTCAGGTTAGGAGACCAAAACTGTACACAATACTCCAGGTGTGGCCTCACCAAGGCCCTGTACAACTGTAGCAACACCTCCCTGCCTCTGTACTCAAATCCCCTCGCTATGAAGGCCAACATGCCATTTGCTTTCTTAACCGCCTGCTGTACCTGCATGCCAACCTTCAATGACTGATGTACCATGACACCCAGGTCTCGTTGCACCTCCCCTTTTCCTAATCTGTCACCATTCAGATAATAGTCTGTCTCTGTTTTTACCACCAAAGTGGACAACCTCACATTTATTCACATTATACTTCATCTGCCATGCATTTGCCCACTCACCTAACCTATCCAAGTCGCTCTGCAGCCTCATAGCATCCTCCTCGCAGCTCACACTGCCGCCTAACTTAGTGTCATCCGCAAATTTGGAGATACTACATTTAATCCCCTCGTCTAAATCATTAATATACAGTGTAAACAGCTGGGGCTCCAGCACAGAACCTTGCGGTACCCCACTAGTCACCGTCTGCCATTCTGAAAAGTACCCATTTACTCCTACTCTTTGCTTTCTGTCTGACAACCATTTCTCAATCCATGTCAGCACAATACCCCCAGTCCTATGTGCTTTAGCTTTGCACATTAATCTCTTGTGTGGAACCTTATCGAAAGCCTTCTGAAAGTCCAAATATACCACATCAAATGGTTCTCCCTTATCCACTCTACTGGAAACATCCTCAAAAAATTCCAGAAGATTTGTCAAGCATGATTTCCCTTTCACAAATCCATGCTGACTTGGACCTATCATGTCACCTCTTTCCAAATGCGCTGCTATGACATCCTTAATAATTGATAGCATTATCTTATCCACTACCGATGTCAGGCTGACCGGTCTATAATTCCCTGTTTTCTCTCGTCCTCCTTTTTTAAAAAGTGGGGTTACATTGGCTACCCTCCACTCGACAGGAACTGATCCAGAGTCAATGGAATGTTGGAAAATGACTGTCAATCATCATAGGCAGTCCCTCAGAATGGAGGAGGACTTGCTTCCACTCCCAAAGTGAGTTCTTTGATGGCTGAACAGTCCGATACGAGAGCCACAGACCCTGTTACAGGTGGGACAGACATTCGTCGAGGGAAGGGGTCAGTGGGGCTGGTTTGCCGCGCGCTCCTTCCGCTGCCTGCGCTTGGCCTCTTAGCCTACCTGCTCTCAGCAGGGCGGGTTCTTCATTTAAATATTTTACTGGAGGGTGTGTGCCCAAGATTTTTTTCTTTATTGCAGCTTTAACACCAGCCAGCCAGGTTTCCCGAGGCCCAGGAAACCGGAGTAGTTCAAGGGAGGCGAGGACTGCTGATTGGAACAGGCAAGTGCCTTTCCAGCACAGCTTGTGGACTAGGAGAAGCAGGAGTGCTCCCCCCCACCTCCCCCCCCAGCCCTCCAAGCTACCTTGTTAACCTCCTCCATTCCCCGATC
This sequence comes from Pristiophorus japonicus, assembly GCF_044704955.1. Taxonomy (NCBI): domain Eukaryota; kingdom Metazoa; phylum Chordata; class Chondrichthyes; family Pristiophoridae; genus Pristiophorus; species Pristiophorus japonicus. The sequence goes on along the minus strand of NC_091981.1, from coordinate 247,480,156 downwards.
TCTCCCTTCCTCTTCTACACTCCCTGGCTGCGGCCTAGTGCTGCAGGCCTACCCACCAGACAGCCAGCCAGCCTCTCGATCTGGTTGGCTGCAGCCGGGAAACCAATTCCAAAAATGGTAATCAGGTTCTGCCGTAAAATTTGGCAAGACCCGAGGGAAACCCATTCTTCCGGGTTTCCCAACCGGAAAAATTGCTCCCCCTGCCTCCCCGTAAATATCGGGGCCAGTGACTCCAGACACTAAAGATATAGATCCTTATACTCTGATTGGGATGAATTGGACAGCCAGACTGCTGATACATGCAAATAGAAATTATATCAAAAAGCACTGTGGGCCAAACATCTGGTTAGCATTCTCTTTTTTCAGCAATATGCATTTGGCATACTGGAGAGCAAGAGCTCCCTAGATAATTTATGAAATTATTTCAAGTAGTTTCAAAATGGTTATTCACTGCACAAGAACACACTTCCTTCTGGTGTTGGCCAATTGCACTCCCCAACCTAGCCTTTCTAGAGAAGTCAACCTTCTTGAAAAACAGCTAGTGTCCTATGTAATAAAACTAAAATCAGGTATCAAAATGTGATTAAAACAGATTACTATTACTAAACATAAACATGTGCAAGTGTGCATGGAAATCTAAATAATTTACCAAAGCCAAAATGAGCTTTTGAATTTGAACATTATGTAGTGATCAACCAAGATATGCATTGTTTCTGCAAATGTCCAAATACTGTATCACAACGTATTGACAGCACATGAGATTCACAATGAGATCTGTTCGGATTCAGAGAAACTGTGTTTTGGTGCTTTCTTTACACAAAGGCTTAGTGCTTCAAGGGCCAGTGCAGGCTGGGCTCCTATGTGCTGCCAGACCATCATTTGTCACTTCCCACTTTACAGTTTCTCCCAAATCACATCAAAATAAAAATTCTACAGAATTACTCTCCACCAAAATAAATTGAGAGATGCAGCCCAGAGAGATGGGTCAATTCTTCACCTATCCCACTTTAAATCCATAAAATGAAAAACATCACGTAACAAAACATGGGTAAAATAAAAATCACAAACTTACCCATAAACTTAGTTCCAGCAGCATTTTCTTATTTTTACAAGCAGCAACAACACACCCTGCCAGGCATTTAGACTCCAGGTACACTCTTTCCTCTAAATAACCTGCTAAAATTTGTAATAAGTTCATCAAAACACCAAGATCAGCTACCCTACTAGGCCAATGTAATATCCATTTTCAAAAAGGGAGAGGGTGCTCAGATGGCCAGTGAGACATCTGTGGCAGGGAAAATTAAAGATGAAATTACTAAATATCTTGATGGAGAAATAATTAGAAGTAGCCATCACAAATTTCAGAAAGGATCAGATATGGTGGATGGGATAAATGCAGTGAATGTGGTGTACATGGACTTTCAGGTACCATACAGGAGACAACTGGAGAAGATTAAGGGGTACAGAATTAGGGGAAGGGTAGCAAAACAGATTAAAAACTGGTTAGAAAGAAAACATAGAACAGGAGTTAAGGAGAGTTTACCAGAGTAGCTGGAATTGGAAAGCGGTGTCCCACAGGTTCTGCTCTGGTACCACCTCAGTGTATTTCAATGATTTGGATATAGAGGAAGTCCAAACTTGCAGATTATATTAAAATAGGAGGCATGGTCAATAATTCATAGAACCAAAGGAAGCTACAGATAAGATGGTGGAAGGTGCTAAAAAGTGGCAGATGGAATTCAATGTTAGTAAATGTAAAGTGGTAGATTTTGATTTTTAAAAATTATTATACTTGGAATGGGGAACAGCTGGGTGATGTCGAACAGCGGAGGGATTTGGGGTTCAGATCACAAGATCTTAAAAGTAGCACCTCAAATGCATACGGTCATAATTGCTTCACCGCTGACCGCAAATTATGGGCCACTAAGTTTTATGGCAAGTGATTATAATGGAACAGTCAAGCTAGTGATTGAAACAGAGACCATGTCAACATTTATGAAGAGGTTAGATAGGTGGCTGAAGGAAAGGGAGATAACAGCACGTGACAAGGTAAGCACGTGGGATTAAGAATACTGCTCGTGTCGCGATTAAACACTTATGTGGGTTGGTCGCACCGAACAGCCTGTGTCAGTGCTGTCGTTTCTAAATTTTAAGAAAGGTGACTGAAAGAATTAAGAGTGGAAGATAGGCAGAGTGTTACAGGAGGCAAGAAATGTTCTTTTTCCTTTTGGTAAAAATTAAAAATATTGCATACAAATGAAGTGTAGAGCCTGGAATATACTGGTCATGCTAACAAGTGTGTGTGTCATAAAACCCTTCATTAACAAGTCATAAAAATCTGGATTCATGTTTGGCTTATGCTCTAGATTTTATAGTCCTTTCAAAACTAGAAGTACTTTTCTCTCATCAGTTTTAGAAAATTCTGTCAGAAATGAGTATTGAAGCCCTCCACTATAGCCCAAGTAGATATTAATACAGGTATGGTGGGGAACCTCCCACTTCAGCAGTTTCTTTTGGTCAGCCATTCACCTGACAGGTGCAGAAACCCACCACCAAATGCACGTGTCTCTCAACTAAGCTAATGACCACATATGGAATTTCTGTTTACCTGATGAGTGCACACTCTCTACCAGTGTCACAGATACCTTAACCAAAGCAAGCGATCTTCAGTGCAACTTGGCAGTGTCCAGCATTAGTGATTCTAAAGCTTAGAGTGGTATAGTTAGTAGTGAAGACTACAGTTTAGAGTGTCATAGTAAATAGTGTCAACAAGAGCAGAAAATTACAAAAAGAGACACTGAAAGATGAAAGAGGGTGGGCAAGACTGTGGCCGATGGATTTCAACACAAGTAAATGTGAAGTCATCTATTTTGGACCAAAAAAGTTTAGATCCAAGTTTTTTTTTTAAATGGTGAAAAGATAAGAACAGTGGAGGTCCAAAGAGATTTAGTGGTCCATGTACACAGATCACTAAAATGTCGTGGTCAGGTACAAAAAATAATCAAAAGACGAATGGAATGTTAGCCTTTATACCTGGAGGGCTAGAATATTACGGAAAGTTTTCTACAGCTATACAAAGCCCTGGTTAGACCACATCTGGAGCAGTGTATAGTTCTGGGCACTTCACTTTAGAAAGGATACATGGCCTTGGAAGGGGTGCAGCACAGGTTCACCAAAATATCAGCAGGGCTCCAGAGGTTAGATTATGAGAGATTACATAAACCAGGCTTATATTCCCTGGAATATAGAAGGTTAAGGGATAATTTGATTGAGGTTCTTAAGATTTTGAAAGCAATTGATATGGTAGATAGAGAGAAACCTTTTCCACTGGCGGGGGAGTCTAGGACATAACCTTAAAATCAGAGCCAGGCCATTCAGCAAAGGGTGGTAGAAGTGTGGAACTCTGTCCCACAAATAGCAGTAGATGCTAGCTCAATTCATAATTCTCAATGTGAGAGCGAGAGACTTTTGCTACTAAGGAATACAGAGCCAATGCAGGTAAATGAAGTCAGATCAGCCATGATCTCACTGAATGGTGGAGCAGGCTCGAGAGCTGAATGGCCTACTCTTGTTCCTATGTAAGTACTGTGGCTCTACCTGATTCAGATAGCTAGTTAGAGTCTGCCAGAGGATTGAAACAGTTCTGAATTTTAATTGCCAGGATCATTTTACAACTACTTCAATCCCAAAGAGAGCTGCTTAGCCCAATTTTAGCAATAAAGCAAGAAAGTGAGTACCTTCACAAAGTACAGGTATAGAGAAATTTCCATCCTTTGTTCCTTGGTATATTCCCACGTCTGCTTAAATTAGAAAGATCATTTTTTTTCCACCTCTGCAACATCCACCCTGGTTGGGGCGGAATGTAGAATGTTTTAGTATAAGGGGTGTCGCATTTATGGCGAGGCGGATTGGTTGGGCTGGGTGCTCTTTGCCTTTCCTTCATTGTTCATAGGTTTATATGCAACCTTTAGGGCTGCTGCCCAAGGGCCATGTGGCTCTTTGTCGGCCAGCGCGGATGCGATGGGCCGAAATGGCCTCCTTCTGCGCTGTGCATTTCTATGTTTCTATCACCTACCTCTCTCTGTCCCTACCTCTCCCGCACTGCCAGAACCCCATCACCTACAGGCTAGATAACTTGAAGATGCTCCAAGTCAGCTTTCATCTCCACAAATGAAAAATTATTCAGAATATTGTGGGCTAAGTCCTTATCTGCACAGCATAAAAAATCGTCCCCATTTATCATTCAATATAATTGCTTTCAAATCTCTCCAGGATTTCCCCCATCCTAGTTCAGCAATCTCCTCTAGTATGCAAACTCTGCTCCTTAAACACCTTGTTCCCACTCCCTCGTTTGTAGCTGCTCTTCGCTTTCCAAGCTCCTGCCCTCTGGAGCACCCTCTCTAATTCTTTCTTCTTGACACCTCCCTCTCCGCTTTCAAAAGCCTAGTCATTCATTCAGTTCATTGTGCTTCCTTCTTCCCTTAATTTTGCTGTTTTCTCTTACTTGGCATCCACTGTTTTTCATCTTTGAAGTGTTTTGAGACAGCTTTCTATATGCGAGAAGTACTAAAGCAGTGTCATTTCATAACAGACAGCTTTTCCCTAAATGATAGAAACCAAGTACAGAGCATACCTGAGCTAGGACTGGATTAGGAAACTGATTTGCAACTGTTTTGGATTAGCATCTACATTAGAAAACCACCAATATCCAAACTATTTCTTGTAGACTGGCATTTGCCACCTCAATTAAGTGGCAATCATGACTTTCTCAAGAGCATCTTGCAGCTGTAATCCTGCAAGTCTAACATGGAAATATTAGGTGCAAAAAATGAAAAGCATGGAATTGCATTGCCTGGGGAGCATTTGATTATACAGGATTTTTATAATTAGATACATGATACCAGTGCAGGTCTCACTGCAACATATCATAAAAATATTTGGACAAGTGAAGACCGTTTGACTATATAGCCTCCCCTCCCAAATTACCTATCAATTTATACAATTCTGAAACTTATGCCCTTTCCTGAAATCCACTAGATCTACAATCTTCTGAAAAATAAATCCAAAAGTTGGCCAGATCTGATCTGTACTTTCTAAACCCATGCCGGATCGAAACAGATCCTGACCTTCCAGATGATCCCTTATGATTTCCCTCAAATTCAACACTGACCCCACATTCTCAGCAAGGATTACTGGTCTGTAATTCGAGTGTTCATCCTTTGCCCTTTTTATTTTAAAAAATGTACCAGTTTCTAATTTACTGGGAGGTTACTCTCTTTCAATGAGTTTTGAAAGATATTGGTGATAAGACTGGCAATCTTCTAAACGAACACTCCTATTTTATTCCTGAAACGCAGCACCCTTGGCTGGGAATCGTCAGACCTTGGAGCCTTGTCTACCTTCCCCCAGTATTCTGAGGGTGCTCCTCGCCTCTCTCTCCTCGCCTCTCTCCTCGCCCCTCTCTCCTCGCCCCTCTCTCTTCTCGCCCCCCTCCTCTCTCTTCTCCTCTCTTCGCCCCTCTCTCTTCTCCTCTCTTCGCCCCCCTCTCTTCTCCTCTCTTCGCCCCCCTCTCTTCTCCTCTCTTCGCCCCTCTCTCTTCTCCTCTCTTTGCCCCCCTCTCTTCTCCTCTCTTCGCCCCTCTCTCTCTCTCTCTCTCTCCTCTCCAATAAAATGCCTTTGCCACATAAACAATATCTTAGAACAATTCAATTTTCTCTCCATTGCCATTTCTTTAAGAAGCTCTTCTAATTTTGTTCCTGAAATGCAGTATTCTATCCCCTAAAAAGCTTGCTCTCCTGAAATCAAATATCTTAATTTTTAGTTTTTTGTTCTCAGTTCAATCTTAAAAAGTTAACAAATGGATTCTACTGATCTGATGAAACTTTATTTGGTTTCTAAAGCTTAACCATGTGTGCATGAAGTTTGATCAGCTGTTGCAGCAGTTATAGTACAGTAATATTAAAGAGCCCATCACGACCGTGAAAATGATTGAAAATTTTGCTATGGATAGGTCTAAATCCACCGTTTAAATTGTTTTATTCAGCAAAGACTGAACAAATTAGAAATATGTTCCACGAAGGACTATTAGTAATGACACTAATACAGCCCAATTTTCATCTCTTATTGTAATAGAGTATCCCACATAGCAATTAGCCAATCAGCACAGAAAAGTAGAAAAACATTTTACAGGAAATGGCTAAAGCCCTCAGCAACAAATAATTGCCCAACTATGTATGTAAAAAAAACCGAACTAGATATTCCCTATGCACTTAGAGCAGCGTGGTTTCCATAGCAATGAAGTTTATAGTCACTTGGGGAGAAAGTAATGTTTTAGCCCGATTTTATTCAATGACCTCTTAACCCCATTGCTGGAGGCACATCGACACTCATTCAAGTCCAGTAAAATTAACCTGGAATACTTCATCACTGATGTCTACGGCAGCATTAGGATTTGTGTGTAAATCACTTCATTTTGTAAATTGCTATCCCAAATTATTTTCAGTCTAGTTTTATATTTTTCAACTGAACTCCGCACTAAACTCTGCAGCAAAAAGCAATGGCTCCAAATTTCATATGTTCTCTCCCCATCTTGGTGCTTTGTATCCATCTCAGAATCGGAACAACTCTGTTCATAAAAATGATCAAGGACAATATCAAAATTTGCATAGACACATCAGGAGCAGAGTTAATTGTGAAGAGGACTTTGAGCAACTGCAAGAGGACAGGCAGGTTAGTAGTTTGGGAAGAGTGATGCCAGATGAAATTTAAGGAAGAGAACTATGAGGTAATACATTTAGGCAGGGGAGTAAGAATAGGAGTGAAAGAGGAGCAGAAAGACTTAAGGATTCAGATATATAGATCTTTGAAAGTGAGAAGACATTGGTAAAACTGTAAAAAAAAAAATGGATCCTAGGTTTTAGTAATAGGAGTGATAAGTAATGTTATACTTACACAAGTCTGGTATTAGTTAGAATATTGTGTCCAGTTTTAGGCACCTTACTTTTGGAAGAAAGTCAAGGCCATAAAGTAGGTGCATACAAGATTCACTAGGAGAATATCAGGGTGAGCAGCTTTAGTTATGAAAGATTAGAGAAACTGGGGCTCTTTTCATTACAATAAAGAGTAAGATAATTGTTTATAGAGGGTTCAAAATGATGTATTGATAAACTAACTCCAGAAAAACTATTTCAAGTGGTCAGTGAGTCAGTAACTAGAGGCCATACATTTATCAGAAAAGAAGAGATTAGGAGAAGTATTTTATTATGTGGAGGATTGTCAGGATAGTAGTGGAAACACCATTCATTCTAGCTTTCTAAAAAGGAAAATTTAAAAGGGTATTGGGAAAGGGCAGGCATATGGGACTGTGGACAAGCTCTTTCAGGAGAGCTGGCAATGTTGCCATGGGCCAAGTGCCCTCCCTTTGTGCTATATAATCCGAACTACAGTACACGGATGACTCTTGCGTCCGCGCAAAGAGACTGAGTTCCGAGTCATCGTCAACATCTTCACCAAGGCATATGAAAGCATGGGACTTACACTAAACATCCGTAAGACAAAGGTCCTCCACCAACCTGACCCTGCCACACAGCACTACCCCCCAGTCCTCAAGATCCGCGGCGCGGCCCTGGACAATGTGGACCATTTTCCATACCTCGGGAGCCTATTATCAGCCAGGGCAGACATAGACGACGAGGTTCAACACCGCCAGCACTGCCCGAGGAAGTGTGTTCGAAGATCAGGCCCTCAAATCTGGCACCAAGCTTATGGTCTACAGGGCTGTAGTGATACCCGCCCTCCTGTATGGCTCAGAAACGTGGACCATATACAGTAGACACCTCAAATCACTGCACCAATACCATCAGCGATGCCTCCGCAAGATCCTGCGAATCCCCTGGGAGGACAGACGCACCAACATCAGTGTTCACGATCAGGCCAACAGGCCAACATCCCAAGCATCGAAGAACTGACCACACTCGACCAGCTCTGTTGGGCAGGCCATATTGTTTACATGCCCGACATGAGACTCCCAAAGCAAGCGCTCTACTCGGAACTCCAACACGGCAAGCGAGCCCCTGTTGGTCAGAGGAAACATTTCAAGGATACACTCAAAGACTCCTCGATAAAGTGCAACATCCCCACCGACACCTAGGAGTCCTCTGGCCAAAGACCGCCCTAAGTGGAGGAAGAGCATCTGGGAGGGTGCTGAGCACCTCAAGTCTCGTCGGCGAGAGCATGCAGAAAGCAAGTGCAGGCAACGGAAGGAGCGTGTGGCAAACCAGACTCCCCACCTACCCTTTCCTCCAACAACTGTCTGTCCCCGCATTACAGAGACTGTAATTCCCATATTGGACTGTTCAGTCACCGGAGAACTCACTCTTGGGGTGGAAGCAAGTCTTCCTCGATTTTGCGGGACTGACTATGATGATGATAATCCGATAGCCCAAATTTTACCCCCCTACGTGCCAAAAACAATAATGCGGGGATTGAAATCGCTGCAGCGTATAACTCACCAGCTTCCCACCAACCTCGTGCACCATACCAATTTAACAGGCATGTTTTGGGCAGCGTGTGAAGCCCTCAACCCAGGCATGAGAGGACTTCATTGACACGCAAAAGTGAGGAATTGCTGACATAATTCAGATCCCAACATTATTTTAATCCCAGGCCACACAACTCACACACACAACCATCGTGCCCGGGGAACTGGCTTGAGAAGGCTCGAGGGCCAGAAGAGGCCCAGGCAAGTAAAAACAATTTATTTTTTAAATTTTTCGTTGTGGGCCAAGATGCCTCAGGCTTTCACTTTCCTCTGACCCGGATTGTGTCCTTTCTCTCCTGCCACCTGATCTAATCACTTGACTGCCCAGGGTCTGTTCCCACAAGTCCCCGGCAGCATCCTCCTGTTGAGTCAGCATGCTCACGCCCCCCCTGACATTATTTTCGCCGGGTTCGGGTGGGAGTCAGGCCTGCACTATGTTAATGAAGCCTAACTGGCGCAGGCTTCGTTCAGCAAATCAAGGAGACACCACCACACACACCCCAGCTTCACGCTTGCCTCTTGCCCCGAGTTAAAATTAGCACTTCTGATTCTGATTTTATCATTCAGTAAAATAAAGGACACATCAAACTATACAATATACAAATACTTTTTTCCCCGTTTGTCATGACACCAGTTATCAGCTAAGTATGAACACCAAGGTTGACAGAATCTAGGATAATGAAAAACAGGCAAGCTTAATATCAGCTCGACTCTATTGGTAACATTCTTGCTTCAGAGTCAAAATATGGATTCAACTAACATTTCAGGACAGTGCAGTACTGAGGTGTCATCCTTCAGCTGAGATGTTAAAGTCTAGCACGGTTTGCCTGATCAGCTGAGATGTTAAAGTTCCCAACCCAGTACAGGTATTTGAAAAACAGGAAGCTTTCCTCATTTCTTGACCAGCATTCCTTCCTCAGCCAGTACCACTAAATAGATGAATTGATCATTAAACTCACTGGTACTTGTAGAGACAACCTTATTCTCCCCTAGTACTGAGCCATTAAGAGCAAGTAGAAGTATGAATCTGGGGGAGTCGTACATAGAACAGCAATAGCAACACATTAACATCTCACTTTACAAAGTTCAGCATCTGTGTCAAGTCCCATGGCATATAGATCAGCATAGGCGGCTATGCTTTAATTCTAACAAGGGGATCCAAACTCCATGGGCAAACTGGAGGTTACATTGTCAACGCACAACATCACATTTTGAAGTGCACCAAGAGACAACCCTGATGGTTTCATTCAAAAGTTCTACTGCTCATTAGAATCATGAAGAAAGCCTATTTCTAGAAAATGCACTATTGGACAGATTCTAGAAAAGATTGTGCGGCGTATCTTGTTGTACCTTATGCCTGCTGTGTATTGATTAAGCCTGAAGAATGACAACCACCTGAACCTGTACCAGTTGCTAGCACCGCTACTACAGCATGAACACTCAAACCTTCCCCACGTGACAACCGCCACAACCAAAGCTCCCTACTCAATGAATGGTTGGCTTGCCTTTGCTGTCTGTCCATTTACACACAAGGGTTTTAATATGCAACTGTTTATTTGTAACCCACGTTTGAACAGGAATGTGCTGCAAGTGATTTGATGTACACGCCAGAAATGTGTTCCATTAAAATAAACACCAATCTCAACTAGGACCAGGAAAAAAGGGAGAATTTTTATTTCCTACATTTCTTTCTTTGGCTCTCAGATTTTTATTTCTCCTGTTGAAGAAAACTACACTGCCATATAAATAGGCAATTTGTTTAACGAGAGTTAACATCTTAATGCTCATAACTAATTTCCACCATGGCTCTGCAGCAAGAACAATTTCATATACAAGTGTAACCTGGGAGAAGACTAGAGAGATTAAATGCACTCAATTCATCTTTTTAATATGAAAAATTGAGTGGCTTGCCCTTTTGGTGCTTACTAACTGCAGTGTGTAAACCATTTCCTACAAACTCATTTGCTCCATTGTAATTATTGTGTCCACATTGTAATCATTGTGTGCAAAAACAAAGCATTGCTACATAATCCAAAGCCTTCTTCCTGCCACAGAACCCCATTTCTGTTAAGAAATAACCTCACGACAAAGTTTGAAAGTGTACAACTGAGACAACATTTTCTTGGGCGTTTAATGCAGATAACAGATGCAATAAATGAGTTTGTTTTTAAATGTTCCGAGAATTTAAAATATTCCATGGCAGGTGTGGAGCTGTAGCCAAAGTGCGTCAGGCCATAATTTTACAGCTTCCACAGATTACCACTTCGTGTTTTACAGTTACTCAATGTTATTGAATTTCTCAACATTTGTCTTGATGGCATCCACTATCGACTTGCAACATGCAACAGCTTAAGATTCCATTTTACAATAATCCGTACAAGCTGTGAACACAAGTTCACAACTTCATGATTGTACAGACCTGTTGATGAATGATTTTCTTGAAATAGTCATGGCATTGCAATTGGTCCTTTCATGAAGGCAATTGGGTTTGTAAAATAAAATGGGTTCTCTACAAATAGTTCTTTCTCGACATCAATTTACCTTGTGGTCCAACAGGAAACACCTCAGATTAAAAAAAAGGCTTCAAAAGTGGTAAACCACATTTTAACACCATTCACCCAAATCAATGTACTGACAGGTGTACGGTGTGATCGTAACTAGAAGACCTGCATACCTTAAGTCCTTGAAAACTCATTTAACGTAGGTCCCCTGCAGTCAGAATCAGGGGAAGTCATAACGGGGAACAAAGAAATGGCAGACCAACTGAACAAGTACTTTGGTTCAGTATTCACTAAGGAGAACACAAACAACCTTCCGGATATAAAAGAGGTCAAAGGGTCGAGTAAGAAGGAGGAACTGAGGAAAATCCTTATTAGTCGGGAAATTGTGTTGGGGAAATTGATGGGATTGAAGGCCGATAAGTCCCCAGGGCCTGATGGACTGCATCCCAGAGTACTTAAGGAGGTGGCCTTGGAAATAGCAGATGCATTGACAGTCATTTTCCAACATTCCATAGACTCTGGACCAGTTCCTATGGAGTGGAGGGTAGCCAATGTAACCACACTTTTTAAAAAAGGAGGGAGAGAGAAAACAGGGAATTATAGACCGGTCAGCCTGACGTCGGTAATGGGTAAAATGATGGAATCAATTATTAAGGATGTCATAGCAGCGCATTTGGAAAGAGGTGACATGATAGGTCCAAGTCAGCATGGATTTGTGAAAGGGAAATCATGCTTGACAAATCTTCTGGAATTTTTTTGAGGATGTTTCCAGTAGAGTGGATAAGGGAGAACCAGTTGATGTGGTATATTTGGACTTTCAGAAGGCGTTCGACAAGGTCCCACACAAGAGATTGATGTGCAAAGTTAGAGCACATGGGATTGGGGGTAGTGTACTGACATGGCAGTGACTAGTGGGGTACCGCAAGGTTCTGTGCTGGGGCCCCAGCTGTTTACACTGTACATTAATGATTTAGATGAGGGGATTAAATGTAGTATCTCCAAATTTGCGGATGACACTAAGTTGGGTGGCAGTGTGAGCTGCGAGGAGGATGCTGTGAGGCTGCAGAGCGACTTGGATAGGTTAGGTGAGTGGGCAAATGCATGGCAGATGAAGTATAATGTGGATAAATGTGAGGTTATCCACTTTGGTGGTAAAAACAGAGAGACAGACTATTATCTGAATGGTGACAGATTAGGAAAAGGGGAGGTGCAAAGAGACCTGGGTGTCATGGTACATCAGTCATTGAAGGTTGGCATGCAGGTGCAGCAGGCGGTTAAGAAAGCAAATGGCATGTTGGCCTTCATAGCAAGGGGATTTGAGTACAGGGGCAGGGAGGTGTTGCTACAGTTGTACAGGGCATTGGTGAGGCCACACCTGGAGTATTGTGTACAGTTTTGGTCTCCTAACCTGAGGAAGGACATTCTTGCTATTGAGGGAGTGCAGCGAAGGTTCACCAGACTGATTCCCGGGATGGCGGGACTGACCTATCAAGAAAGACTGGATCAACTGGGCTTGTATTCACTGGAGTTCAGAAGAATGAGAGGGGACCTCATAGAAACATATAAAATTCTGACGGGGTTAGACAGGTTAGATGCAGGAAGAATGTTCCCAATGTTGGGGAAGTCCAGAACCAGGGGTCACAGTCTAAGGATAAGGGGTAAGCCATTTAGGACCGAGATGCGGAGGAACTTCTTCACCCAGAGAGTGGTGAACCTGTGGAATTCTCTACCACAGAAAGTTGTTGAGGCCAATTCACTAAATATATTCAAAAAGGAGTTAGATGAGGTCCTTACTGCTAGGGGGATCAAGGGGTATGGCGAGAAAGCAGGAATGGGGTACTGAAGTTGAATGTTCAGCCATGAACTCATTGAATGGCGGTGCAGGCTAGAAGGGCCGAATGGCCTACTCCTGCACCTATTTTCTATGTTTCTATGTTTCTATGATTTAGACGAGGGGATTACATGTAGTATTTCCAAATTTGCGGATGACACCAAGTTGGGTGGCAGTGTGAGCTGTGAGGAGGATGCTATGAGGGTGCAGAGTGACTTGGATAGGTTAGGTGAGTGGGCAAATGCATGGCAGATGAAGTATAATGTGGATAAATGTGAGGTTATCCACTTTGGTGGTAAAAAGACAGACTATTATCTGAATGGTGACAGATTAGGAAAAGGGGAGGTGCAACGAGACCTGGGTGTCATGGTACATCAGTCATTGAAGGTTGGCATGCAGGTGCAGCAGGCGGTTCAGAAAGCAAATGGCATGTTGGCCTTCATAGCGAGGGGATTTGAGTACTGGAGCAGGGAGGGGTTACTACAGTTGTACAGGGCCTTGGTGAGGCCACACCTGAAGTATTGTGTACAGTTTTGGTCTCCTAACTTGAGGAAGGACATTCTTGCTATTGAGGGAGTGCAGCGAAGGTTCACCAGACTGATTCCCGGGATGGCGGGACTGACATATCAAGAAAGACTGGATCAACTGGGCTTGAATTCACTGGAGTTCAGAAGAATGAGAGGGGATCTCATAGAAACGTTTAAAATTCTGACGGGTTTAGACAGGTTAGATGCAGGAAGAATGTTCCCAATGTTGGGGAAGTCCAGAACCAGGGGTCACAGTCTAAGGATAAGGGGTAAGCCACTTAGGACCAAGATGAGGAGAAACTTCTTCACCCAGAGAGTGGTGAACCTGTGGAATTCTCTACCACAGAAAGTTGTTGAGGCCAATTCACTAAATATATTCAAAAAGGAGTGAGATGTAGTCCTTACTACTAGGGGGATCAAGGGGTATGGCGAGAAAGCAGGAATGGGGTACTGAAGTTGCATGTTCAGCCATGAACTCATTGAATGGCAGTGCAGGCTCGAAGGGCTGAATGGCTTACTCCTGCACCTATTTTCTATGTTTCTATGTTAAACCATCCATATTTTCCCTCAATTTTCAGGGATTAGTTTACAAACCACTAAACTGATAGTCATCCGACTTCCCTTCCTGCCCCCTTAGTTAGCTGAAAATGTAATTTATTTTTCTCCCCTCAGGCAATGCCCCCTCCCTTTCAAAACTGCCCCTCCTCCAAAATCACACCCTCAACCCTCTCCAACCTCCATTCTCTCTCCAAAGTCCAGATTCTTGCCTACCAAATCCATGCCCATCTATATCACAAATCCTTGTTTGAATCTCTCCAGACAGGACTATTTCACTAGTCTCCTAGTCAGTTTTCCATTCTCCATAAACTTCCAACCCGTACAAAATTCGGCTGCCTCTATTCTATCCTGTACTGTCCCACTTATCCCGATGCACTCACCGCACCCCCCGCCTCACCCCACACCATGTCTCAAATTTAAAATTATCACCCTGGTGTTTAAATCCCTCAATGGCCTCAGCCCTCCCTACTTGTAACTTCTTCCACCATGATGACCCTCACTCCTCTATTCTCGATTCCTCAGATTCTGGCCTCTTGTACATCCCCACCACCCCCCTTCCTTCCTTTGCCCCAACAGTGGCAGCTTCGCCTTCAGGTGCCTCGGCCTCAAGCTCTGGAATTACTTTCTTAAACCCCCTCCACCTCTCTCCTTTTAGACCCTCCCTAAAATACATCTATTTGACAAAGCTTTGTTCACCGCAGCTTCCATTTCTTTTCAATTATACCCGTGTGAATGATATGGGATATTTTTCGATGTTTAAGGCATTATACAAATGCACATTATTGTCGTTATTCAAAAGTATGCTTTGGATTAATAGTTGTCCGATTAGGAGTAGGTTTGTATATAAATAACGGTTACAATGCCTGCCAACTAAGAGTGGAAACTTATTTATATTTTTATTTAAAAAAGGTTAAAAATTAAATCAACACAAATCAACTAATTAGAAGGCCAAAATTGCCCCTTCTTTTAAGAGCAGTTACAGCCGGACGGGCCGGACTCCCCGACGATCGGGACGTTACCCTCATGATTTTTTGACGAGGAGAAGGTATCCGCTCTGCTCCTGTGTGAACGGCGATAATGACTTCATTAGAGCGCACCACCTGGTCCCCGCCCCAGAAGCGACACTGCCCTTAAATAATCGATCGACCGCCCCAATGATTTTTGACAAGAAAGTAGGGCAATTTCCCTCTATTCACTGCCCCATTGTTTTGGGCGGTAATTCACCAGATAATTCGAATTATCTGCCCCAAAAGGTGTCAGAGAGCAATTTTGGCCCCTAGGCATTTCAGATCATATTCATTCATTTTTTGAATGAACTATTAAATGAATGAAGTCCTGAAAAACTTGCTTTCATATAAATTTTGTATTCTCTGATGTCTGTAGGCAATTATATAAGCCAGTTAAAAGGTTTCACAAAAGAAACAAATTCATATTAGTGGACCTTGGTGGTCTGAGGAGACGTTGAACAGCTGGACAAATTTGCTGACGGGCCAGTATGGACTGGACAAAACTCCCAAGAAATAAGAGTTTATAAAAGACATTAAAAGAGGTCACATCACATGCTGTTTGGCTACACAGACTACAGCTGTTCAACTCTATTCACTTTGGCTTTAACAAACGACAAGTCATACTGCTTTCATTCAGCCAGAAGCAGGATTGTTGTCTATTTTTGAAGTGCTGTGCCAGTATATAAACATCTAATGTACAACATCAAAATGTAAGTGTGAACATGTGTTTAAGTTTTAAATCCTATTCCTCCCCTCCTCATCAAAGGTCAAGTGTTCAGGCTTGTCTATAGCCACCTGGTGTACCATGATTAGCTAACAAGCATTATGTACACCAAGTCACTTCCTCCCAGTCTCCTTCTCTATCCCCACGAGTCTTAATTTTCAATCCTGCCCAAGGTCTCCTGCACCATGCATCATCTACAGTGGAGACTAGGCTTCCACCAATATCACCACTAGGAGATGTGCAAAAGCAACACCAAGTGACTCCCTTGGGAGGGCAGGGAGGGGATGGGGGGAGAAAAAAAATCTGCCATCAACTTGATATCTCAACACAACATCACAGCTGGTGATTCGAACCTCAGTAGGTGGAGGACTGCAAATGCAAGCTAGTGTACTACCACTCCATGGGGAAGCACAGGGAATTTAATTCACTAGCACCATGATATCTGATCTTCAAATGGCTTTCTATCCAGATCATCTTTCCTCCATACAACACAACTAGAAGTCCTGCTAACAGCTAATGTTCTTAACTGGTCAGCGACTCATGCACCATGCATAGCATCAGCAATCATCTGGTACCTTACCTAACTGCCCTTTCTTCATGTGTGAAATTAGGCAGTGAATGTTTGCAGGCTATGTGGTCATGAGGGGCATCACAGCTAAACCTGATCCTGTTCTCTCTCTCTCCTACTGCGATCTTGTGAACAAGTAGCACTTTGCAGATGACTTACTGGATACAATCAATCAATCAATCAGAAGCAGTAACCTTGACATCTGATATTTTTCTCTGCCCCCCCCCCCCCCCAAACCTCCAACCTCACTGCCATACTTGGGACCCCACCACCACCCTAGCAGAGAACAGCCAAGTACCTGCAGAAATCAAGCACAGGCAGCGGAAAGAGCATGTGGCAAACCTGTCCCACCCACCCTTTCCCTCAACAACTATCTGTCCCACCTATGACAGAGACTGTGGTTCTCATATTGGACTGTTCCGCCACCTAAGAACTCATTTTAAGAGTGGAAGCAAGTCTTCCTCGATTCCGAGGGACTGCCTATGATGACGACGACGACGACCTGGGAACATAATGGTCTCGATAGCTTAGTACCCCACCACACTACATTCACCCGCAGAGTCATCAAGGAAATCCCAATGTAAAGCTTTCATTACTGTGCCTGCAAAGAACTGAAAATGAGCTTTCACACAAAAAATTGGAGCAATAACAATGAAAAGATTGTTCTTTCTACAAGCATAAAACAGACAGCTTGTTCTTTGTGAGGAAGGGAAATCAATACGTGAACCAACTGCTCGAAAAATAAAAAAAAATGAGAAAGTAGAATGGCATCAAGTACATATTGTCAAAGATAGTCGTTTCCCCAAACCAGACCATTCATTTATTAAGTTACATCATTTGAATACATTTTGAATCTTACTGAAAATTGCAGGGATACAAAGTCATTCAAAAAGTAAGGTTTCACCCATCACCAACTAGAAAGATGTACAATACTAAACTTTTGTTCAGGTGGCAATCCCTACACATTTGCTAATAAATATAGAATGCATAGTGTTTAAAAACTCAATCCACAAAATCAAAGCAAGTTTTTAATCCTAATCTCATATCAAAGATGGATTTTAATCTACCAGCCAGAGAATAATAATTTGTCAATTTTTAGACTGTAAAATTAACTCGTGTTTGGTATGTAAACTAAACAGAAATTAAAGAAATCAGTTGACACTGAAGAAAAAGATGAGCATAGAGAGAGAAAATCAGCACATCAGTGTCAAAACTGTATCCAAACAGTGTACTCGGTTAACTTTTAGTAACAACATATAATGAGGCAACTACAAGAATAGGAAATTATTGTTAGTGTTAGACTTGATTATTCCAACACACTCTTAACTTGCCTCCCACATTCTACTCTTCGCCAGCTTGAGGTCATCCAAAACTCGGCTGCCCATGTGCTAACTCGCACCAAGTTCCATTCACCCATCACCCCTGTGCTCGCTGACCTACATTGGCTTCCAGTTAAGCAATGCCTCAATTTCAAAATTCTCATCCTGGTTTTCAAATGGCTGGCCTCGCCCCTCCCTTTCTCTAATTTCCTTCAGCCCCACAACTCCCCCCCCCCCCCCACCCCTCCCCGAGATGTCTGCGCTCCTCTAATTCTGTCCTCAAGCATCCCTGATTAGAATCGTTCCAATATTGGTGGCCGTGCCTTTTGTTGCCTAGGCCCCAAGCTCTGGAATTCCCTGCCTAAACCACTCCGCCTCGCTACCTCTTTTTCCTCCTTTAAGACGCTCCTTAAAACCTAACCTCTTTGACCAAGCTTTTGGTCACCTGCCCTAATTTCTCCTAATGTGACTCGGTGTCAATTCTTTTCGTGTTTTAATACTCCTGTGAAGTGCTTTGGGATGTTTTACTATGTTAAAGGCGCTATATAAATACAAGTTGCTGTTGTTTTGGTTTTTAAGCCAATGATCAGTATGTGCAACAGAACGGTGATTCAAAAAATATCTAAATGTAAAAGGTCATGCTACTTATTCTCCCTCGCCCCCAGTTTAAAGTATCAATTACTTATGATGGATCTTCATAGCATCTTAGCAAACAATGTGAGCACAAGGGAAAAAAAAGTTTTTGCCCTGGGTAGCAAGATTGAAATGTGCACTAATTGTTGTGAATAGGAGATGTACCAGTACAAGGCAAACACGCGTATTAATTTAAAATTCTAAAATTTGAATTTGCTTAGCTGACTAGTTAATACCAGCAGGAGTTTATATAAACTATTAAACTGAAAGGTGTCTTGCAGGCCTTGGGCAGATAGGAAGCATCTCCACCCTGGATTCCAAAAACTACATTTTTACTCTACTCCTTAATTGGACTTGGATGGAATCTGAAAACTACATCAGATTCTCACCGCTAAAGTACAGCCAGTTGAGCCAGGACGGCGATGGCTTCCTACTTCACGAGCATGTGAAACAGTCTAGGATTGCTTCTTTCTCCCTTTGCATCCTAAAAAAAGGATATGGTGTTGTATTAGTTTACTATCACTTTTACTGTAGAACCATTTCAAGAGAATATACTATAAAACCCTAATCGTCTTGGCAATATGGAATTCTCCTGATTTTCAATGTGGGCAGATTCCACAGGATTGGTTTTGGTCTGCTGGGTGTGCGACACATGTGCAAACTCAGCGTTCTTAACGCTACGAACCACATGACTGAAAAATCTACCCAAGTAGGATTTCCATTAACCCAATATGGAGTGCTAACCCACATAACCTATGCCAGAGAGTACACCGAAGTACTTATTTCTAGGATTCCATAGCTAAAACTGTGCAGTTTGCCAGCACAATAGTTAGGAAGTTTCCTGCTGCTAGTCAAGCTCGTACCATCCTACTTATCATCATCATCATCATCATCATCATAGGCAGTCCTTCAGATTCGAGGAAGACTTGCTTGCACTCCTGAAGTGAGTTCTTTGGTGGCTGAACAGTCCGATACGAGAGCCACAGATTCTGTCACAGGTGGGACAGATAGTCATTGAGGGAAGGGGTGGGTGGGACTGGTTTGCCGCAACCTCTTTCCGCTGTCTGTGCTTGATTTCTGCATGCTCGCGACGTTGAGACTCGAGGTGCTCAGCGCCCTCTCGGATGCACTTCCTCCACTTAGGGCGGTCTTGGGCCAGGGACCCCCAGGTGTCAATGGGGATGTTGCACTTTATCAGGGAGGCTTTGAGGGTGTCCTTGTAGCGTTTCCGCTGCCCACCTTTGGCTTGTTTGCCATGAAGGAGCTCAGAGTAGAATACTTGCTTTGGGAGTCTGGTGTCTGGCATTAGAGTGGTAGCATTATCAGGAGCCAACCCTCTATGACAGGTGTATCCCTATAGGGCTCATCAGTGAGCCAGGCTGCCTGATCAATCATCAATATGATCGTATAGGACTGAGAAGCTGCCCAACTCAGGTATCCGTTACCAAGTCAACACAGAAGCTTGACTCGGTTCTAAGCTGTAACGAGATGCATCCTCTTGGAGACTACTCAACCCTTGCTCACCGCGATGAGGGGACAGTCACTAGTTGATTATTAGACAATTGACAAGTGTCAGTTTGAGGCCTCACTAGGCAGACAGCATAAAGTCATCTGAAGCACCATGGTCAGCAGTATTACACACCATATTGTGCAAGTGGCATTTGCCACTAACCTGTTATCCACCGCATGGACACACTCCTTGTCCTATCAAACAACGTTCCACAAGTTGAAGATGTAAAACTCCAGCAGAAACTGCTCAAGTCTCTGCAACCAAATGAAGCCATAAAATCCTGGCTAAATGAGCTTGATTGCATACATGACCTCCAGATAGCCTTCAAGCAGCTGTCAGCCTCCACGAATGAGACGGTCCATACTGGCCAGAAGGAGAAACTAAATCGTTGGCTGGGTAACTACATTGTCGACATGTACAGACAGCAAAGAAATGGCAACTGATCCTGCTGGCAGCTTTGTCTATTTGCTGCCTCCTTTACCCCAAGCACTATCGGTGAAGTTAGGGCTGCTGTCGGAAACATCACTGTAAAATAAAGCATCCCTTTATCAACAGGGCTCAAAAACATTTATTTCATTTTCTTAAATCTTCCAAAGAATCATGATGCTGATGTGCCTCCCACAACCTCCAAGACCCTATAAATGCAAAAATAAAATCTTCTAGATGCATTTTTATTTCTGAATGAACTGCATTATTTTACTGTACTGGAAACAATCAGCTTGAGGAAGCAACAAGAACACAAAATGTAGCACCCACACCAATTTGGGTTTGGGCCAGCTATTAAAGTTTGACAGCTTATGAGTAAATGCATTATCCAGTAGCAGACTAAAAGATTCCTGTCTATTCCTAGCCTGAGTTGGCAGATCTCAGCCGGGGTGCTACAACTGTCCAGCATAACTGAAAAGGACAGGCTCAATGGGCCAGCTGGCATTTTTCTGTCTGTCTTTTTTATGTGTGACCCTGGGTCATGCTTGATCAGGCCTTGCTGTGATGGCCAGCACCATTGAATAGCCAGCTGACAGTCTATCGAGGATCAAACAAAAAAGTGGCCACTTGGACAAGATGTAGGAGGGTTATTAGTGTCCATGAAGTCATTTCCTTGCAATGATATCTTAGTACAAATTCCAAGATCAATATTTTTGATACGAGTGGGAACAAATTCAAATAATATTGATAAGTGGTTTGCAAAAGCAACCAGTAAATTGTGAAACATTCTGTCTGATGCAAGGGCGACTAAGAGCCTGAGCATCCCTAAATTCTCCCAGAACTAGGGGTAGCCAATTACACTGAGTTATTGGAAGTACAAGCTGTTTAAAAATAAAGCCCCTTATGGGTATGAAACAGAAAGGTTTTCTGTACCGTTGCCACAGCTGAAGCATCAGTTCATAAAACTTCTGGAAGTTCAATTTAAAATTATTTCACTATTCCACGGTCCACTATATATTTTTTAAAAGGGTATTGTAGGCACTTTACCTTGACCCATGACAGTCAATACAACACTCCAAGTACAGCAACCACATTTATCAGTTGTTCTTGCGGCTCCTTCCACGCCCCTAATTTCTGTGGCACATTTTGGCAAGTGGAACAATACACAGAATATTGTAAACACTGCCAATTTAAGTTAAGGGATAGAAGTGGCAGCTACTAGTTTTAGAAAATTATACATTCCAACATTTTTTTTTAAAAACAAGTCAAAGCCCAATATAAAAACAGAGAACAAGCCAATCAGAATTTGACACGACTCTGCCCCAACTATTATGGGATGGGGTAGAATTGTTGCGCAGAACCCAAGAATACCAATGATGTCAGCCTTGGCTCAGAGGTTGCACGCTTGCTAGAGTCAGGTGGTTATGGGTTCAAGCCCCTCTCCAAAGGCTTCAGCACAAAATCTGGGCTAACACTTCAGTGCAGTACTGAAGGTTTGCTGTGCTGCCGTCTTTCAGATGATAAACCAAGGTGCTGTACGTCCTCTCAGGTGGACATAAAATATTCCAAAGAAAGGCAGAGGAAGTCCTCCCAGTGCCCTGGCCAACATTTAGACCTACCCTATCCTTCTGAATCCCTTGGAACCCTTTGAAATGAATCTCTGAACCAACCCAATTTGAAGTGAAGGAATAAAAGTGTGTGTCTGTAAAAAACACAAACAAATCAAAGACCTTTGCTAGTATAGAATTACATCCACAATTCCCTAAAACCATAAAGAATGCAGCTAAGCAAATCTTAAGAGGGACAACATGTGCAAAACTTTAAGGTACAGAAGGGAAAGCAGCATATTTAAAACATCTACCATTGTTACTTTAAGCATTTTCACCTACTTTTACATTAACCCTCGACATATTGCAACAGACAAGCTGCTCAGCACTAGAAACTTTCTTTCGGCCAGCAAAATATAGGGCATGTGATAGGCCCTCAACACCTCTAGTTAGGAGGTTGAGGATAAATTTACTAGAACTGTTGCATTAAAAAAGGACTAGTGAGATGCAACTAATGATTGTATTTATTCCAACTCCCTGATAAACATCCTACAAGAGAGCAGACAGGCAACCTCTAGGGTTCTTCCAATTCCTTCCATAACTAGCTGCTCGAAGGTACACAAATCTCATAGGTAACTCATCCAAATATTTTCTTACAAGAGAATGATCTCCGGACAGACAGGCCGAATGGCTTCCCTTGCCTGTTTTTATCTTGTGACATTAGTAACTGCTGCTGCCAAGTGTCAAATGTGATCGAAATGGAACGAGCTTGGCTGTGATGGCCCTTGGCTCAGTCAAATCACCTGCTAACACTCACTGTCCAGTTTCACTAACAAAGAATAGTCACTTGAGTGAGTTACTGAAGGGTGGCCACTGCCCTTGTAACTTTATTCCAGCATGAATCTGTGCCTTCAAAAATGATGAGGGGCAAAATCTGATTTAAAAACATTAAAAGCTACAAAATGCTTCAATAGAAGGCTTAGACAGAAATCAAGGTAGCAAGATGCAAATAGCAAGCCTTGACAAAAGCAAATTGAACTGCAAGAATCAACATTCTTTGGAAATCCATTTTCAATCAGAATTTTGCTTAGTTTTCCTTTATTCCTGCTACCTAAACAACATGACTATGGAGACAATTTTATTCAGTTTTAAAGACTGATTAGGTGGAGTCTCTCTATTCCAGTGAGGGCAGGAAACAACTGTTTTGTTGATTATGTTTGTAAACTTCTGTAGTGGACTGGAAAAGGAAAGAAGATTTAGATTTGGTTACTGGAAAAGAAAATTAGGGAGTTACAAACATGGGAGTTTTGAAGTACTGGCCAAGATGTTTCCAAGGAGAACGGTTTCAGTTTATGGAGATGTTCTGTGTATATAATTATACTGCAGTGTGTATGTATCCTTCCTCCCTTGAGAAGAGAAGCAGACAACCAACTTACATAGAAACATAGAAAATAGGTGCAGGAGTAGGCCATTCGGCCCTTCGAGCCTGCACCACCATTCAATATCATGGCTGATCATGCAACTTCAGTACCCCATTCCTGCTTTCTCTCCGTGCCCCTTGATTGCTTTCTCTCCGTACCCCTTGATCCCTTTAGCCGTAAGGGCCACATCTAACTCCCTTTTGAATATATTTAAAGAACTGGCCTCAACAACTTTCTGTGGTAGAGAATTCCACAGGTTCATGAATATCATAACAGAAAGTGTGTATCAATGCATGTGTTTGTTGATGTGTTAGATGATTAGATTGCAATGGACAAACCATGTGTTCCATACAGCCTTAGACTGGTATGCAATGGAATATGTGCCAGCAAGTAAGAGGCCATAGGCCCATCAGCCTCTACTCTTTCACCAGGTCCTTTATAACTGTTTATTTGGTCAGTGTGGATTATTGTATACACCTGCCTCCATTGATTTCCCATTAAAATGCGTAACTGACCTGACAGGGGAGTAACCATGACCCCAAAGTGGTTCTCCCTGGATCAGGAAGGTGGTTCTCCTATGCTTTTTGGAAATAGGAGGTGTGTGGGGGGCCTGACCCATCCACCTCCATGGCACGAACCTGGTATTGCAGTACTTCCAGGAACTGTGCAGTGGCTCTCGGCCTTTTGGCTAAGAGCATTGGCGCAGTGATCCTTGATGTGTGCAAGGTGACCTCTGGCGTTTGTGATTTGACAAAGAATTGGAAAGATTGGCAACGAAAAATTTAAAGCTAACTTGAAAAAAGGAGCCTTTAATTAAATTGCAAGGCTCTGTACAGGAATATTTGAATGCAAGAGTAGAAATGGGCAGACAGCTGCCAGAGGAGACAGCACAATAGTGCGGCCTTGGGACCAACAAATAAAAAGTTGTGCTGCCCAGTTTGGATACAATAGAATGCTATATTTTTACAATCTTTTTTTTGGGGGGGCATCTTCCTTACTCTGGACCTCACCCACACCAGCTCAAATCAGCAAATAATGGCAAGAATTACTCAGATACAAAGAACTGTTACAACATGCCGCACCAACAGCTCATTTGTAGTTTGAGGGTACATCAGATGCAAGATTGAGGAAATGGGAGCAAACGAGAGCAAAAGAATTGAGAGAACAAATTAAAGACAATTTAATTTAATTTAAAGAATTACAGTTCAGCAGAAGTAAACATTGGGACACAGGCTATTGTGTTCCTTTGTTTGATCAATGTGATCTCTTATACATCACCCCTGGCACTTTGTTCTTTCAGTAAATCTGGATATATTTTTATAAATGCAGTTTCTATGGCCCCAAGTTTCCACACGCGGTGAAAAAGGCGCACCTCAGAGCTGGGCGCCTGTTTCTCGCGCCGAAAAAAAAGTGCGGTGTTCTCGAGCTCCTTGGAGCTCGATGTCTGCTTGGCGCGGCGCACAGGGGGGCGGAGCCTACCACTCGCGCCGATTTTGTAAGTAGGAGGGGGCGGGTACAATTGAAATGAGGCTTCTTGGTGCCGGCAACCTTGCGCATGCACGTTGGAGCGTTCGCGCACGCGCAGTCTGAAGTAAACATTGGCACTCGGCCATTTTTAAAAGTACTGCAGAAAAAGTGAAGATTTGTTTCTTGAACCCCTGCAAAGGCTTGTATTTTAATTTTCTTGATATTTCTGTGTGTGAGGGAGTGCTTTTAGCAGCACTGCTGAATAAATCACCTGCTGAAATCAGTGAGTTCAGCTTTTCACTGCTAAACTTGCAGAACCGGTGCCTGCAAATTAAGGACTGTGTGTTTGGAGAAATAAAAGTGCCAATTCAACTTTGCAATGGATCAACGTCCACCAAGAACAAAGAATTTCTTGCATGAGGAAGCAAACCATTGCATAATATGTGGTGTTGACAATGCAGCACCCATTCTGCAAATTTAAATATAAAGATGTCGATGTGGCTGCCTCTCCCTGTCCAAATGGCCTCAGTCAGTCCCCCTCACAGCTCGAAGGCTGCTGCTGTTCTTTCTTCGGCTCCTGACCAGCCACTGACGCCGCTGCAATCCCATGGCCGAATGGCCTCACGTCCGCTCCTGATTCTTCGGCTGCCTTCGAGCCACTGACGCCGCCCCATAAGCGTGGCCGAACGGCCTAAAGAATTTTAAATCTGCAGCTGCGTGTGTCCTGTGTTCATTCTTCGGCTCCCGGCCAGCCACTGACGCCGCTGCAATACCATGGCCGAATGGCTTCAAGTCCGTCCGGGTGCCGCATCTTCGCGGGGAATGAAGGCCTGCCTCAAGCACCACCGCTCAGCTCAAAGGCTGCTTGCTGCCTGCCGCTGCCGTCGAGACGAGACACTGACGCCACACCGCTGCTTGTCTCCAACATGAAAGGCCTGCCTCAAGCACTGCAGCTCAGCTCGAAGGCTGCTTGCTGCCGCTGCCGCTGCCGTCGAGACACTGACGCCACACCGCTGCCTGAAAGGCCTGCCTGAAGCACTTTCATACAGGTAGGAACATGGTTTATTTAATCTTTTCTTTGCTTATAAATTTTTATTCAGGTTGGATTTATTTGTATAATATTTGTATAAGTATAACTAAGGATTGATTGTAGAATTTAATGACTTCCCTTCCCCCCCCCCCCCCACCCCCCACCTCGTTCCCTACGCCTAATTTGTAACCTGCGCCTGATTTTCTAAAGTGTAGACAATGTTTTTTCAAGCGTACAAAAATCTTCACTTACTCCATTCTAAGTTAGTTTGGAGTACGTTTTCACTGACGAAACTTTGAAATCAGGCGTCAGTGGCCGGACACGCCCCCTTTTGAAAAAAAAATTCTGTTCCAAAGTGAAACTGTTCTACCTGACTAGAACTGGAGGAAACTAAATGTGGAGAATTCCGATTTCTAAGATACTCCGTTCTACACCGGTTGCTCCTAAAAATCAGGAGCAAATCATGTGGAAACTTGGGGCCTATAATTCTGGCACTGGCAGAACAGCAGCAGTGTATAACGACAGACCAGCCAAACAGTGTCCTACCAGACATCTATTTGGCAATTCACAGATTATAAATCAACTTATAAAAGCACAAGGCAACATCAATTTTCCCATCCAGTCAGTATTGCTATGGTACAGCAACTCCTCAACATTTAGATGGTACACCACAATTTCAAGCGTTATATAATTTATTGCATAATGCAATTATATAAATGTAAACAATAATGGTGAAAGTGGAATAAATGCAGAGATCTGGACAGAGTTGGTCTAACAAGTGGCATATGTTGTTTGATGTGGACAACTCCAAGATAACTGGGGACGTGGAAAAGCAATGGGAATATAAAATGGAAAGTACTCTACAGGATACAATATAGGAATAATGGTGGATAGCTTGTTGAAACTATCAAAGCAGTCTGTGACATCAGTAAAGAGGCAAATAAGATCTTAAGTGCGTTGTTACAAATTCAGGTCTGCCATAAATACCTATTGGGTTCAGTGGGGTCTGACTGCCTTACTTTTACACGAGTTGGCTGTTACTGCCCAAATCTACTTCTACATAACAGGATCTAGGAATGTAACAATGAAGCTCCCTATGATCTGGAACTGATCTCTATATCTTTCTTCAATCTCTCCAAAGGCAGATCGTGTTAACACTAGGTTAAGCTAACCTTGGTTAAAATTGTAAACAGCGCTATTCCACAGCAAGGTGAAAGGTACAGAGCAATAGTTATGATCAGAGTCACTTAGTTTAATCAATAAAACTTATATTCACACAATGATACAGCGTAAAGAACAAACGTTAATGGATTGTGTTACTTAACTTAAATCAGAATAATCCCTTTGCATCCGGTCCTACAATCCAGGGTAGGACCTCTCCACTGGCAGTCTCCTGCCTTTTAAAAAACTTCACACAGCACTTCATTGTCTTTCAGCTGTTTTGCTGTCTGTGTTTTCTTTTAAAAACATGGCTGCCATGTGGCTTTTAGTCAAAGCCGACTATCTCCCCCACCCATAAAAGGGGTCGACCAACCTAAACTGGCACCAGTGAGTGAATAGTTGCTAGAATGTCAAATTAGTTTCCATTGCCAACAACAACTCGCATTTATATTGCGCCTTTAACATAGCAAAACGTCCCAAGGCACATCACAGGAGCGCTGTAAAATAAGATTTGACACCGAGCTACATAAGGAGAAATTAGGGCAGACAAGAGGTAGGTTTAAAGGAGTGTCTTAAAGGAGGAAAGAGAGGAAGAGCTGCGGAGACATTTCGAGAGGGAATTCCAGAGCTTGGGGTCTTGGCAGCTGAAGGTGGAGCGATTACAATCAGAGATGCTCAAGAGGCCAGAATTGGAAGAGCGCAGATATCTCGGAGGGTTGTAGTGCTGGAGTCGATCACAGAGATAGGGAAGGGCGAGGCCGTGGAAGGATTTGAAAACAAGGATGTTAGATTTCCGATGGGGCATCTAATCATAATACACACCTGCAAGCCTGTAAATCTAACCCTATTAAAGTAAGCTTTAACTTAAAAGCACATTTTTAAATAACTCCAATCCACATTCTGTGGAAGTGGTCAAAAATTCTAGAAACATGACATAATGCTGGAGGGATAGAACACAAGTCCTAGGGGACTATAGGTAACTTGGCCTTACATTTCTGCTTATTGTACCACAACAGACACCTCTTTGAAGAGGACAAATAAACAATAACAGAGATTCGACATTTGAGTTAAAGAACAGACTGAAGGGGCTAGGAATGAATACACTAGAGAAAACAAGTTTAGGGGAGACCTTATCAAAAGTTTATGATTCTACAGGTTGTAGATAAACTACACACTAAAATATTGTTCCACATGCAATGCTTCCTGACAATCCAGGTTTAATGCAGGATAATATGGAATGGACTATATTTAGTATCAAAGGGCAATGTAGACATCAGAGAATGTTTTTTGAATTGCTGGAATGTGGGTAGTAATATATTTTTCATTCATTCTTTGGATGTGGGCATCGCTGGCAATGGTACCATTTACTGCCCATCCCTAGATGCCCTGAAAAGGTAGTGATACAACCGAATGGCTTGATAGGCCACTTCAGGGGACAGTTAAGAGTCGACCACTTTGATATGGAAGGAAATCTGAAAATAAAAATACCAATTGACCATAAAGCTGTTGGGGTGTCGTAAAAACCCAACTGGGTTGCTAATATCATTTAGAGAAGGAAACAGGTCGTCCTTACCCAGTCTAGCCTGTTGACTACATTCTCACACCATGTGTTTGTCTCTTAACTGGTCTAGCAAGCTACTCAGTTGGACCACCACCACATTCTCATTGCAACTAGGGAGCGGCAATAAATGCTGGCCTTGCCAACAATTAATAATCCAAAGAATTAATAATAATAGAAAAAAAAATGAAACCCTTGGGGAGATGATTTCCTCCAGCTGCTGCGTGCAGTAACATTGTAAACAAATGCAGGAAGATTTACTCAGGTCGGTATTTCCACTGAAATGGTCAAAAAGAAAATGCTTGCAATTTCACTCCAGACACCAACAGGAAATCTTCCCACAGTTGTTTATAATGTTACAGCACATCAACTAAAGAAATCCTCCCCTCTGGTCTTTCAAATACAGGGTGATTTTTGTTTTACACGGAGTGCGTGTATTTTAACCGAGGTTTTGTAAGAATTAAAACTTTTGAACATACAAATGCAAATACAAAAGATGTGGACAATACACTAAGCTTCAAAATCACCCATGCAAACAAGTCAGAAAACTAGAAAATTGTACCATTTATATTAAAGAACACAAGGAATTGGTACACCAACAAATTTGCCTAAAATCTCAGTCTTTTTATCAGCCTGTTGTATCATGACAATCCAGGTTTACTGCAGGATAGTATGGAAAGGAATATATTTTAACGTGGTGTTTGGTTCAATCGGGTCACCCCTGAGGTAAAGGCAGCCAAAAGGAAAGGGAAATAGAGGGAGGTAGGCCACCAGTTTCCTTCCTCAAGTCAAAAGAATGTCAATACAGCATATCCAAATAGGCATATGTTACAGTAACCCCTGCAATTCCACCAAAAAAAGGGCAGAACTCTACCCCTATTCTCCATGGCACCAGTGGGAGATGCAGTCTGGGTCCATAGATAAAATCGTGTTTTTTTTAAAAAAGCACAATCCAGAGGGCATGCCAGACTTTCCTTGGCTTGTACGCCTAGCAAAAAGATAGATCCACAGGAAGCATCATGTGAGTTGTGGTCTTAAAAAACATGTCTCTCTTTTTTTTTAAAAGTCAGTTCCCAGTTTACCAGATGAATAATAGGAACAAACTACAATAAAAAATGGTTTAAAATCTATACATTAAAAAGGAAACTGCTGAAGTTGAGTATACAGCTTATAATTCAGTTTAATAAAAGTTAGAAGTATACCTTTAAAGGGCACAGGTCTTCAAAGTAAAGCATGTAGCAAGAGTCATTCATCATGATGCCATTTGTGACAGAATAATGAATTAACAAGGTATGTCAGAGTCATGTGTGTATAAATTTTTTTTTAAAAGAAGACAATAGCCTTTTATAAAAGAGATCAAGCCACAAAATTAAAGTAGTTTGTTCCAGTATTTTCAGTTCCTCAATTAAAAAGAGTAGAACTGGTCACGTTACACAATATTTGCTTATTACAATGTTTTTTAATAAGCAAAGATTTCACATTACATAAAAACAGGAGCTGTAAAACAAAATTTTGAAAATCAGACTTATTTCCTCAATCTTAGCAGTGTACCACCAGGATTAAAGAAGCAAAGTTCTGCCACATATTTATGGATAGCACACCTATATTCAATGGAAGATCCTGTGCTCCTGTAATTATGTACAGCAGTGACTGTAGTACTGTAATGAACCTCTGTGCTTATCGATTTGCCATGGTAACCACATAGCATCTCTCCCAGATCAAGCAAACCCAAACACTGGTCCATACTAACCATGTGACATTGTGGATCAGATCATTGAAAATCACTCAATCCATTTTCAGCAGCTATGATCAGCTGTCATGAATTCCCATTCCTCCAGTGATCCTCCATCCAACACAATTTCTTAATTCTTGCTCAACCCTCACACCAAGGCCTGCTTCAAATACTCCAGCTCTTGTCCCTTTCTGCAAGATCCATTTACAGTAGCCCAGCACAGACATGCTCCATGCTCAGCCTGAAGGGCAGCAGCCAACTCCCTGCCCAACTTCACTCCACAATCTGAAGGTCCATGGCCAAGTAAACATTGCATACTGTTATTGTTATTAAAATGGCAGATTAGTTCTATGCTACAATCATATTCATGTTAGTCACTAAGTTACTTATGGTATTTGCTATTTAATTTCTCATTTTATTTATTGGGTATTTAGATTTAAAAAATTTAAAGGTGAATAATTTGAATATCTATATTGGATTTTGTCCATAGTGGTCCATTGTGTTCCACAAATCTGATTATCAGTGCTATGACCTTTAATACATCACAAGTAACTAGGGTCCACTTCAAACTTTTTCCCACCCAACCCTTCGCAAAGGCCCTGCATCCCAGCTCCCTCCAACCCCAGCCTCCAATCTTTTGCCCCGTGTTCTGGTTCACAACCTATGCCTGGTCCTGCTATTCCTTTGCACAACGGGAGCACACACATTAGTTCCCACTTCCTTGAGGGGGACAAGATAATTTCTCCAGCTATCAGAGATTTGGAAAACTACATGATTTACAAATAAAAAGAGGGACAGAAAGTGAGCGAGAGATGGAGAGTGTGCCAAGCTTAAGAGAGCGAGAGAAAGATATAGTAATAGAAATACAGAAAGCTTGTGTGATTTATAAAGCAAGAGCAAAATAAGAGATAGTGACAAGGAGAGACTTGTACAAAAGGAAGTGAGAAAAAAGTTAAGAGACAGAAAGAAGACAGAGTAAGTGTGAGACAAAGAGTGGTCCACAAACAATGACAATGGAAACGAGGAATTGGAGACTGGAAGTCGAGCAGAGAGGAAGTTACAGGAAGAAATGCTTAATGATTTTTGTCTCCGAGCAATACACCCAGAAGATGAATTTGGAATAATTTCTTTTTAAATGCACATAACCAAAATCGTCATTTTGGTAATTTAGGAAAAAAATTGCCTTAACCAACACATTCACATTCATGAGATCTACCCCTCGTTCAGCCTCGACTTGCATGGGAACGTTTTTTAGGGGAGGGAGAGAGCTAGGCAAGAGAAAAGAGGAATTTTTTTTTTTAAAAGGACTAAGTTAAAAGCTTAAGTTACAAACAGATGGTGTTCTGGAGAATATTGGTCTCACGTAAGTACGCTGTGAACAATAGAAATATATCCTGTAGATTCGACAGCTGCAAGAACTGAAACCAGGTTCATCAGAGAGGCATCCTCTCCACTGAAAGCAGCATCTTCAAAAACACTGAAATGACTGGAGATGAAATTATGCAGGGCCAACAAACAAAAACAGAAGCACGCACATCCGAGGCAGTGCCCCCCGCAATTATACCTAACGTACCTTCAGACTTACCATTTCCAGAGAAGTGGACGAGAAAGAGCGGGTCAATACAGGGGCGGTGCAAGAAAGGCAGACAGGCAAATGTGCAAAAGTAGAAGTGACTGCAGCAAAGTACTTCACATCCTGGGGGATTGAGAAAAAAGTGCAAAGCGTCATCCCCTCCCCTCCCCCTGAGGGAGACAAGCTCGGCTCCACAGGGGGATATTGTCAGCCTGAAGTTGTAAGACACACAAGAGTGCTGTCCTGTCCTGTCTGCAGCATTGAATCCCCAAACAATCCTAACTGGACAGACGCCCGCTGCAGAGTGACTGAAGCGGTTATATTTTTTTCCACAAAACACCATACTATAGTTTAGTTACATCCGGTGCAGATAATATCGCATCGTTAACAAATGCAGGGCATATTAAAAAAAAATTATGAAATAAAACCTTTTTAAAATCTCCTACCTTCCGGCTGCAACCCGGTCTGGAGAGAGCGTTTGCAGAAATTAGTGGCGGTTGACTCTTTGGAGGCAACGGTTTTGGTATGTTGTCGTCATCATTTTCTCATATATATTTTTTTTAATTCACTCGCTACCAGAAATAATAGTGTGTCCAACAAAAAAAAGGGAGGGGGTAGGGGGTTACAGAATGAGAACTGTCAAGCAGGGGTAGCGAGAGCAAACTGTGCAACAAAGTGTCGCGCGGCGAAGTTGCAGGCGCTGGGCGCGCGGCGCTTTCTGCTACTTGTCCCGGGCAAAGAGACTTTGCTGATCCTTTGTGAGTGACGCCTGTCTCCTCAGTGTAACCCCGCAGGCTGGCCTCTCCTCTCCTCTCCTCTCACTCCGCTCACCAACTTCCGCTACTCACACAGAGAGAGGAAAAAATATACAACTCATTGCACCGACTCCACACACACAAGATTGGGAGGAAAAAGGCACCAATACTCCACTTCCCCCACCCCCCTCCTGGGGAGCTGCATCTATCGCCCAAGTTTAGGCACGACGGGCTTTATTGATCATTTAATTCCATTTTTTTTCAAAGTGAGTAAACTGAAGCCGGTGACGAACCGACACTTCCGGACGACGTGAGTCTTTAAAGTGGCAGGCGGTTTTCTCTCTCTCTCTCGCCCTCCCTTGTGTGTGTGTGTGTGTGTCTCTCTCAGGCCTGCCTGCCAAGCTTAGAAAAGCTGAAAGTTCTCTCAGTTGAAATGATTTATCTGTGCTAGCCCGCTCTGGGGAAACTCCTGCTGATTTATTTCTTCCACCAGGAATGTGCCCCCAATCACTTACAAACAAAAATGCATGTTGAAGCTCAAGTGTCGTGGAACATCGGGATAAATGTAGCAAGCTGCATTCTTGTGGCTCTTTTTCAAAGTTCTCGGTATTTCTCACTATTATTGCTGATTGGGCAGTAGAGCGATAACAGTGCCCAAAGGCTGTGGCTTGCTCCCACGAGTTGGTAATTTGCAGCAGGAACCAGGCGTTTCCTCGGAGGATGTGGATACCTCTCTTGAGAAGATCAGGGACCTATGATTTGGATGAAGGAATTGAGTGTAATATCTACAAGTTTGCAGATGACACTTAACTGGGTGGCGGTGTGAGCTGTGAGGAGGATGCTAAGAGGCTGCAGGGTGACGTGGGCAAATGCATGGCAGATGCAGTATAATGTGGATAAATGTGAGGTTATCCACTTTGGTAGCAACAACACGAAGGCAGAATATTATCTGAATGGTGGCAGATTAGGAAAAAGGGAGGTGCAACGAGACCTGGGTGTCATGGTTCGTCAGTCATTGAAAGTTGGCATGCAGGTACAGCAGGCGGTGAAGGCGGCAAATGGCATGTTGGCCTTCATAGCTAGGGGATTTGAGTATAGGAGCAGGGAGGTCATGCTGCAGCTCTACAGGGCCTTGGCGAGGTCTCACCTGGAATAGTGTGTTCAGTTTTGGTCTCCTAATCTGAGGAAAGATGTTCTTGCTATTGAGGGAGTGCAGCGAAGGATCACCAGACTGATTCCTGGGATGGCAGGACTGACATATGAGGAGAGATTGGATTGACTGGGCCTTTATGCATTGGAGTTTAGAAGGATGAGAGGAGATCTTATAGAAAGGTATAAGATTCTGACTGGACGGGACAGGTTAGATGCGGGAAGAATGTTCCCGTTGTTTGGGAAGTCCAGAATCAGGGGACACAGTCTTAGGATAAGGGGTAGGCCATTTAGGACTGAGATGAGGAGAAACTTCTTCACTCAGAGAGTTGTTAACCTGTGGAATTCCCTGCCGCAGAGAGTTGTTGATGCTAGTTCATTGGATGTATTCAAGAGGGAGTTAGATATGGCCCTTACGGCTAAAGGGATCAAGGGGTATGGAGAGAAAATGGGAAAGGGGTACTGAGGTGAACGATCAGCCATGATCTTATTGAATGGTGGTGCAGGCTCGAAGGGCCAAATGGCCTACTCCTGCACCCTATTTTTCTATGTTTCTATCTCAGTCCTTCTATCAAGGATGTCTTGAAACAGACTGGTGTCTATTTGATTGGAGCTGGATTTTAGGAGGTTTTTTTCGTGTTGTGGGTAATCTGTACTTTAGGAACATTAATTTAAGGTATCTGTAGTTTGGTGCCAAACTTCACCTGTCCGGAAGGCCCCACAGGCTCATAGGGTTACAGATTACATAATTGGGAATATAGTCAATATACTGAAGATGCTGTTCAGGCCCTGATGGTACACTACAATGTAGTCCTCAACAAGTCTGTTTAGTGTGCTATATACACGACAACTTTGCTACGCACTGTGGAATCAACTGGGTTGTCTTATGGATAGATCAAGTACCTGTACTTAGAATTGGCAGGAGGCAAATAGCTGAGACCTATGTGATGATACTGTTTGGCCAACTCCTATTAGGCCCTGGAAAATACCCACATGAATCTAGCATTCTTTCATTAGATTTTTACTCTAGCCTTTTAAATTATTTCTTCTCAATATTTTAATTTAAAGCTCATGGGTAAACATCAAGCTAAATTATCTTGAGTTTAACATTAAGCGGAAGATGAAAGAAATGTCATCTTCTCAAGTGCTATTCTTAACTTGATTGCTTTTTGAGGTTGTAGACTCTCACCACACTTGGGCCATATTGGAACTTGGGGTAATGTGGATTGTGGATTGCAGCAATTCAGAATAAGGCAAATTCTTGAAAATAGCAACACTAAACATCAGAAGTGGGTGGTGACAACATTTCATTTATGAGTACCAGAATAAAATCAGCTGCTGAAAAACATACCATCAAACTACTCATTGGAATTCAGAAGAACGAGAGGTGATCTTGTCGAAACGTATAAGATTATGAGGGGTCTTGACAAGGTGGATGCAGAGATGATGTTTCCACTGATGGGGGAGACTAGAACTAGAGGGCATGATCTTAGAATAAGGGGCCGCCCATTTAAAACAGATGAGGAGAAATTTCTTTCAGAGGGTTGTAAATCTGTGGAATTCACTGCCTCAGAGAGCTGTGGAAGCTGGGACATTGAATAAATTTAAGACAGAAATAGACAGTTTCTTAAACGATAAGGGGTTATGGTGAGCGAGCAGGGATGTGGAACTGAGTCCATGATCAGATCAGCCATGATCTTATTGAATGGTGGAGCAGGCTCGAGGGGCTGTATGGCCTACTCCTGTTCCTATTTCTCATTTTCTTATGTAACAGTGGCAAATTGAATTTAATTCGAAGACGTGTGAGGTAATGCACTTGGGGAGGGCTAATAAGGAAAGGGTTTACACATTAAACGCTAGGCCACTTAGAAGTGTAGATGAACAAAGGGACCTTGGAGTGCTTGTCCACAATTCCCTGGAGGACAGGTGGATAAGGTGGTTCAGAAGGCATATGGAATGCTTGCCTATATTGGCCGAGGCATAGAATACAGGAGCAGGGAGGTTATGCTTAAATTGTATAATGCATTGGTTAGGCCACAGCTGGAATACAGCATGCAGTTCTGGACGCCGTATTGTAGGAAGGACGTGATTGCACTGGAGAGGGTGCAGAGGAGATTTACAAGGATGCTGCCTGGAATGGAGAATCTTAGCTATGAGGACAGATTGGATAGGTTGCGTTTGTTCTCTTTGGAACAGAGGAGGCTGAGGGGAGACCTCCTTGAGTTGTATAACATTTTGAGGGGCTGGATATAGTGGATAGCAAGGGCCTATTTTTCTTGGTGGAGGGGTCAATTACGAGGGAGCATAGGTTTAGGGTGGTTGGTGGAAGGTTTAGAGAGGATTTGAGGGTTGTGGGGATCTGGAACTCGTTGCTTGGAAGGGTGGTGGAGGCAGAAACACTCACCACATTTAAAAGGATACTTGAAGTGCCATAACTTGCAAGGTTACGGACCTAGAGCTGGTAAGTGGAATTAGACTGGATAATCTCTTGTTGGTTGGCACAGACACGACGGTAAGTACTTCAGGAAATCTAATATGGCCAGAGTGTTCTCCTGGACTAGGATCGCCTAGTTGGGTTGGAGAGGAATTTTCACAAATTTTATTCCCCAATTGGCCTGGGTTTTTATCTGTTTTTTTGCCTCACCCAGGAGATCGCATGGCTCCGGGTGGGGTGAAGTGTAAAATGTTGCAATACATGGGGTATCACGGTTGTGTGGGGCGGACTGGTTGGGCCGGATGCTCTTTACCTGTCCGCCATTGTTCATAGGTTTATATGTAACCTTCAGGGCTGCTGACCGAGGGCCGTGTGGCTCTTTGTCAGCCAGTGCGGAAACGATGGGCCGAAATAGCCTCCTTCTGATTTGTAAATTTTTATGTTTTTATGTTTGGTATTGGCAGCCCCTTACTTAAACAGAGTTTGCTGGATTATGGACAGTTTGCATTATGTGTGATTCCATTCCTATCTATCCAGTTGTAGCGAGAGAATCCGGTAATGGCTTCTCTTCCTGCAAAAACAGTTACCTTTGGAGTCCCCTAAAGATCTATCCTTGGGCTCCCTCCTAATTCTCATCTACTGCCCCTCGGCGACATCATCTGAAAACACAATGCCAGAATACACATATGCTGACGGCACCCAGCTCTACCTCACCACCACTCTTGACCCTTCCACTTCCTCTGATTTGTCACAGTGCTTGTCCACCATCCATAAGAACATAAGAAATAGGAACAGGAGTAGGCCATATGGCCACTCGAGCCTGCTCCGCCATTCAATAAGATCATGGCTGATCTGATCATGGATTCAGCTTCACTTTCCTGCCTGCTCCTCTTATCGTTTAAGAAACTGTCTATTTCTGTCTTAAATTTATTCAATGTCCCAGCTTCCACAGCTCTCTGAGGCAGCGAATTCCACAGATTTACAACCCTCTGAGAGAAGAAATTTCTCCTCATCTCTGTTTTAAATGGGCGGCCCCTTATTCTAAGATCATGCTAAGTACAATTTTAACAATTGTACATCCCTGTCTGGTGTAAAAATAAAACTGGGAAGGTGGCTCAACCGTGGCTAACAAGGGAAATTAGGGATAGTGTTAAATCCAAGGAAGAGGCATATAAATTGGTCAGAAAAAGCAGCAAACCTGAGGACTGGGAGAAATTTAGAATTCAGCAGAGGAGGACAAAAGGTTTAATTAGGAGGGGGAAAATAGAGTATGAGAGTAAGCTTGCAGGGAACATAAAAAACTGACTGCAAAAGCTTCTACAGATATGTGAAGAGAAAACGATTAGTGAAGACAAATTTAGGTCCCTTGCAGTCAGAATCAGGTGAATTTATAATGGGGAACAAAGAAATGGCAGACTAATTGAACAAATACTTTGGTTCTGTCTTCACTAAGGAAGGCACAAATAACCTGGAAATACTAGGGGACCAAGGGTCTAGCGAGAAGGAGGAACTGAAGGAAATCATTATTAGTCAGGAAATTGTGTTAGGGAAATTGATGGGATTGAAGGCCAATAAATCCCCAGGGCCTGATAGTCTGCATCCCAGAATACTTAAGGAAGTGGCGCTAGAAATAGTGGACTCATTGCTGGTCATTTTCCAACATTCTATAGATTCTGGATCAGTTCCTATGGATTGGAGGGTAGCTAATATAACCCCACTTTTTAAAAAAGAAGGGAGAGAGAAAACAGTGAATTAAAAATCGGTTAGCCTGACGTTGGTAGGGGGGGAAATGTTGGAATCAATTATTAAAGATGAAATAGCAGCGCAATTGGAAAGCAGTGACAGGATCGGTCCAAGTCAGCATGGATTTATGAAAGGGAAATCATGCTTGACAAATCTTCTAGAATTTTTTGACGATGTAACTAGTAGAATGGACAAGGGAGAATCAGTGGATGTGGTGTATTTGGACTTTCAAAAGGCTTTTGACAAGGTCCCACACAGGAGATTAGTGTGCAAAATTAAAGCACATGGTATTGGGGGTAATGTATTGACGTGGTAGAGAACTGGTTGGCAGACAGGAAGCAAAGAGTAGGAAGAAACGGGTCCTTTTCAGAATGGCAGGCAGTGACTAGTGGGGTACCGCAAGGTTCAGTGCTGGGCCCCCAGCTATTTACAATATATGTTAATGATTTGGACGAAGGAATTGAATGGAATATCTCCAAGTTTGCAGATGACACTAAGCTGGGTGGCAGTGTGAGCTGTGAGGAGGATGCTAAGAGGCTGCAGGGTGACTTCGACAGGTTAGGTGAGTGGGCAAATGCATGGCAAATGCAGTATAATGTAGATAAATGTGAGGTTATCCACTTTGGTGGCAAAAACAGGAAGGCAGAATATTATCTGAATGGTGACAGATTAGGAAAAGGGGAGATGCAACGAGACCTGGGTGTAATGGTACATCAGTCATTGAAAGTTGGCATGCAGGTAGAGCAAGCGGTGAAGAAGGCAAATGGCATTTGGCCTTCATAGCGAGAGGAATTGAGTATAGGAGCAGTGAGGTCTTACTGCAGTTGTACAGGGCCTTGGTGAGGCCACACCTTGAATATTGTGTACATTTTTGGTCTCCTAATCTGAGGAAGGACATTCTTGCTATTGAGGGAGTGCAGCGAAGTTTCACTAGACTGATTCCCAGGATGGCAGGACTGACATATGAAGAAAGACTGGATCGACTAGGCTTATATTCACTGCAATGTAGAAGAATGAGAGGGGATCTCACAGAAACATATAAAGTTTGGATGGGATTGGACAGGTTAGATGCAGTAGGGTACTTGTGAGTAAGATGGTGAAGTGTGCATATCGGCAGTTCATGCTTCGTGGCATCGCACGTTGGATGTGTGAACGGTGGGTCTGGGACACAAGCAATTACTGAGGCCGCATATGAAGAACTGGTAGGTGCACGAACGCTGAATAAGGAGCTAGAAGGTTAGAGACGCGTGGATGGGCAGGGCATGTCTGATGAGGCGATGGAGAGGTCTCAGGCTGGCTTCAGTAATGAGGAGCATAGCCTGGTATACATAGAGAAGGGGTAGGCAGTGCAAAGTTTTAACATTGTATAGGAGAATGAGGTTCACATGAAAGCATTGAAAGGTGAATGGAAAGGGTACTCACCCTGATGACTGTAGTAAGGGCCTTGTTATGTCTGTAATGTACTTATGAATGACTCCACGAGTCAATGTGTTGTACTCAAACTGTAGTGACCTTTGTCCTTTATTCGTAACTCCAGAGTGAGGCACAAGCATGGTGGGCAGCCTTTTATACTGGGCCCTGCACACTTATGCAGGTGACCCCCAGGTCTCCCACCGCCGTGCCCCCTGGTGGACAGCCTCTGCCACAGGGGCAGGCACCCTCTGGTGGTGCCAGCATAGTATATACACAGTGTAAACCTTATTGATAGTACATCAGATAACAAGTCTCCATCTTATGCAACTATACAGTGACTACACAGAGAGTATATACCAAAGTCTGCATATATAACAGGTCGCTGTTGTTGGCACCGTGCTCCAGGCTGTAACGTGCTCAGCCACCTTCCTCCAGAGCCTTGTCCTGAGCATTCGTCCCCCTCCAGCGACTCTCCATTGCCTCCAGTAAGGCATCAAGGGCAGTGGGTGAGAAGAGGGTGGAAAGCTGGTGTCCGCCTTGCTCCTCAATTTTCACGCTCTGAAGACCCTGTGGAGATGGAACTGCACATGCACGAACATGAGTTGCCACGCCTTTAAGACACAGCTGTTGCCGGGGTCTGACTCGGAGTTTGGCGCACGCGCAATGGGGCTGCCAAATTTACTGACCAAATTTTCATTATTGACCCCCCCAGCTTTGGTGTGTAATGACTGATTTAGTGCCCCTGTGAGCTCCTCACCCAATTTTGACAAATTTCTGGGCAAAGGGTGCAAACTTTTTCAAGGCGCTAAAATTACCACTCTGCCTGGATTTCTGCCCCAACTGCGGCCCTACCGAATTTCTCCCCCATTGTCTTTCGTCCCGGCCACAAACTCCCGTTCCCTAGCCACTGACTTCATCCCTCTCCCTGGCCACGGCCTGAGGCTCAACCGAACATTTTGCAACCTCTTTGTCCTATTTGACCCTGAGCTGAGCTTCCGAGAGCAAATCCTCTTCATTACCAAGACCGCCCATGTCCACTTCCATAATATCACTCGTCTCTGCCCCGCCTCAGCTCATCTGCTGCTGAAATCCTAATCCATGCCTTTGTTACCTCCACACTTGACTATTCCAATGCGCTGCAGGTTGGCCTCCCATCGTGCAGCCTCCATAAACTTAACTCATCTAAAACTCTCTTACCCATTTCCTAACTCACACCAAATCCCATTCACCTATCAACCCTGTGCTCGCTGGTCTACCGTGGCTCCCGGTCCATCAAAGCATTAATTTTAAA
The DNA here is from genome assembly GCF_044704955.1 of Pristiophorus japonicus. Lineage (NCBI taxonomy): Eukaryota > Metazoa > Chordata > Chondrichthyes > Pristiophoridae > Pristiophorus > Pristiophorus japonicus. Next base: position 247,439,739 of record NC_091981.1, on the reverse strand, counting down.
ATTCTCCTCCTTGTATTCAAATCCCTCCATGGCCTCGGCCCTCCCTACTTCTGTAACCTCCTCCAGCCTTATAACCCTTCGTGATCTCTGTACTCCTCAAATTCTGGCTCTTACGCATCCCCGAATATCATTACTCCTGATCTGGAATGCACTGCCTGAAAGGGTGGCAGAGGCAGATTCAATTGTGGCTTTCAAAATGGAATTGGATACGTACCCGAAGGAAAAAACATTGCAGGGCTGCGGGGAAGTGGCGGGTGAGTGGGACCAGCTGACTTGCTGCTTCAGAGAGCTGGTACAGGCTCAATGGGTCGAATGGCCTTCTGTGCTGTAACATTCTATGATTCCATAATTGCCGGCCATGCCTTCATTGCCCAGGCCCTAAGCTTTGCAATTCCCTTCCTAAACCTCTCTCTCCTCCTTTAAGTCACTCCTTAAAACATACCTCTTTGACCAAATTTCTCTATCTCTTTATATGGCTCGGTGTCAAGTTTTGTATGATAACGCTCCTCTGAAGCGCTTTTGTTTTTACTGCATTAAAGCTACTATATAAATACAAGCTATTGTTGTGTTGATGCTATTTTTGTTGTTGATTCCTCCCTGAAGGCACCGACTCATGCTGTGGGTACAGTTCCAGAAACCCTCCAGCACCTTGCCCAAGTGGTCATTTGTCATTTGTGATCCTAGACAGTAGGTACCAGCAGTCATTTCAACCATAGGGAGACTTCAAAACTGATGCACCTGAATTGGGCAGGGGCTCCTGAATCCGTGCAATTCTAATGGTTTACTGGGTAAAGCATGCGCCGGAAGCTCCACTCAGTGCAAGCAGATGGGCAGAAGGCAGAATAATATGTGTTGCTGCCACCCTGGGCTCACCCTCCCACCAAGATCACAGCCATACCATCACCACTCGAGATGTACCTTTCTGCCAGTCGGGTCTGTCACTGAACCATCCAGTATTGCACCAGCCTCGAGCAGGATGCCCCACCCGCTGTGATGGCCAGCCGCCTGAGAGTTAAATTATGCCCTGTGGTGTCTTAAAACACAAACGGTATCTGGAGGGCGAACTATTGCCAAATCAACATTCAGCATAAATTCTCGGCTACTCAACTCTACCAATCCAGCGTGGAGAGAAATTAATTTGGTTCAGTCCTGCCTGTAACATTTTACTATCAAACTAATGTGAGATATGCAAAGATTCCAAATCAATGCCTGCCTTGGGAAAGCAGAGCTGTTGGTATCTAAGAACACAATAGGGGAAGGAAAGTGTTGATTTAGTTTACATAGTTTTCAACACAAGACCATTGAGATATTAGCCCTTCTGGGGAAATGCATCACAGACGTTCTGTATTAAGAATAGTTGAATTATTGTTCAAACATGACTGCTAACATAAAATTTATTAATAAGAATGCAAAAAAATCATTGCAACCAGACTTTCTATCTACCAAAAAAAAGTATTTGATGGTGATCTTTCTACCATTAGATGCATCAGCATAACCTCTGAACAAGTAAACCATATTAGGGCAACATATGTTTTTCATTTAGTTATTTATTTCCCATAATCAGATACATGAAACACAAACAGCAGCTTCTCTATCAACTGGATTTTAATATATGTCATATTTGACTCTGAAATGAGCTTTCGACCACATATCCGCAGCATAACTAAGACCGACTGTTTCAATCTCCGTCACATTGCCCATCTCCGCCCTTGCCTCAGCTCATCCGCTGCTGAAGCCCTCATCCATGCCTTTGTTACCTCTAGCCTTGACTATTCCAACGCACTCCTGGCTGGCCTCCCATTCTACCCTACGTAAACTAGAGGTGATCCAAAACTCAGCTGCCCATGTCCTAACTCGCACCAAGTCCCGTTCACCCATCATCCCTGTGCTCGCTGACCCACATTGGCTTCCGGTTAAGCAACGCCTCAATTTCAAAATTCTCATCCTTATTTTTAAATCCCTCCCTATCTCTGTAATCTCCTCCAGCCCACAACCCCCCGAGATATCTGCGCTCCTCTAATTCTGCCCTCTTGAGTATCCCTGATTATAATCGCTCAACCATTGATGGCTGTGTCGCAAGCTCTGGAACTCCCTGCCTAAACCTCACTACCTCTCCTCCTTCAAGGCGCTCCTTAAAACATATCTCTTTGACCAAGGTTTTGGTCACTTGCGCTAATTTCTACTTATGCGGCTTGGTGTCAAATTTTTTATCTCATAATACTCCTGTGAAGCGCCTTGGGGCGTTTCACTACGTTAAAGGCACTATGTAAATACAAGTTTTTGTTGTGATTTTGGAGTTGTCTTCAATTTCATGTATAACATTGTTTGTTTGATTCGTCTGTTCAATATGTTTTCCAGTTTTCTTCCCTGAAGATACTGAGTCATACTTGGGTGTATGGTTCAAGGTGCTGGTGGGGCTCCAGAATCTTACTCAAATGACCATCCTCCTAGTAAGTGTTGGCAGACTATTTTACCAAGCCCAAGCTTTCTCTTACCTGATATCCATGCAGTTTCCATCAGGGGGCATTGGTGAGTGATTTAAGAATGGAAGCACCAACTGATTTTCACAACATTGGGGTCGACTGGGGTTTGGCAGCATTGGATGCCCGGTGATTTAACAGCATCTCCGCAGGTCGGGGCTGCAAAAAGAGCTGGAGCATGCCACTGCAGCTTCCAGCGCGAGCTGACACAAATATGCGACCGCTTCGAGGTGGGCGACGTCATCAGGACCTAGGTCGCCATTTGGAGCGTGGGCAGGAACATCGGCTGGGCCCTGGTAAAACAGAGGAGCACGGAAGGTCGTGGCGGACTTGCGATGAGTGATCGGGGCGAAGGAGCGATGAGGGATCGTGGCTGAGATTTGGTAGGTGATCATGGCGGAAGTTCTGTGAATGGTGCGGAGGTGCGGCGAGTGTTTTTGTGATGGAGGAGCGGTGAGGGATCGTGGCGGAGGTGCGGTGAATGTTTGTGGTGGAGGAGCGGCGCAAAATTGTGGCGGAGGAGCGGCGAATGTTTGTGGCGGAGGTGCGGCGAGTGAGGGTATGGGGCCCAGAAGAGCCGAGGGCCTAGGGGCAGCATGGACCTGCCCACACTACGATATGTGTGCGCACGAGGTCCGTGCAGAAGAGCAGGTCTCCAGTCATCCTGGTTAATCCTTGCCACTGGATAAAGGCCTAGCTCTGTCAAGCCCGTGTGGTGGCTGATGTGCAACGATCATCACACGTTAAAAAAATCCACGCACAGGCATCTTCCACCCCCTCAATTGGAGTTCAGGACTGGAACATCGGGTCCTTCATTGAAACATCCGTGAACTCATGTGGAAGCAAGTCATCCTCGTTCGAGGGACCGCCTGTGATGAAGATGGAGGAAGAACTTGGGTGTTAGAAATGCGGGGTTGGAAATTGGCTCCCTGGGATTCCTGGAGTCTGATAGCAACAGGTCAGGTATGGCAACATTGGTTTGTAAGCAATCTCTGCAGAGGCATTGAAAGACTTGTCTTTTCATTGGTTCCTGGAAAATACATTCTGTTTTCCTTCAATAAATAAATACCGCAACTGCATAAGTAAGCATAACAATGCAGATTTTAACTCCTGGCAAACCAGCGGGAGCAGATAGAAGTTTAAGTCTAAGTTGATGTCAATGCTGTACTTCAGTTACAATCGAAGATTTAACTACTAGGCCTCATTTGAGTTGCACCGGCCAGCTGCCGTTACTTTGGGCAGCAAGCAGCAGCTATCCAGCAGGCAGGCACCATAGTTTTGCTCGTCCAGAAGACACATCAAGAGAAGGCTGCTGGCAGCAGAGTAAGCTGAGGTGGGAGTGACCTGGAGGAGCAGCGACCCGGAGGAGCAGCGACCCAGACGTTACTTGTGCGGCCTGGAGGAGCACGACTGCTCTTTGCCCCTGTAAGGAATTTTTTTCACTTAGCTTTGGTGGCCACGTTGATTTCCCCCCCAAAAACCTTCTAAAACGAATCAGAAATAAGTTTGAAAGTTGATGCTAGGCGTTGTAAATTCTCTTCTGTCTGTCTTTATAATGGCTAAAATAGACCTGGGACACTTGTCTTATACGGGCAAGAAGAGGAAACAATACAGATAAGGCAGAAATCACAGAAAATGGAGCACATCAGTGGTGAGGCGAGGTTTGGTCGACTGGAGAAGGCTGAACTTGAGATTTGTCCAAATTGGCAGGAAGGGGACAGGCCTGGAAAATAGGAAATGTCGACATACCTCATCCAAACTCTGAGCCCGGAACAGCACATACATCTAGACCAAACCTGGAGGCCGAAGACATTTGACAAATATTCCTTGGATTGAAATGGAGGCAGTCCATCAAAGCCAAGCTGCCTGACCTCAAAATGATTTTGGGGGGGTGGGGGGGCGTCAAGACCCTGCTGATTACTCCCCCCCACCCCCTCCACATGCTGGAGCACATGACATCATTTTATTTCCATGCATCTAAATATGAATAGGCTAGCATTTCAGGTAGCAAGAGCCAGAATTGGAAGAGCACAGATATTTTGGGGGGTGATAGGGCTGGAGGAGATTACAGAGATAGGGAGGGGCGAGGCCATAAAGGGATTTGAAAATGGGGATGAGAATTTTAAATTGGAACCATTGGGGAACTAGGAGCTAATGTAAACATAAACATATAAACATAGAAAGTAGGTGCAGGAGTAGGCCATTCGGCCCTTCGAGCCTGCACCATTATTCAATATGATCATGGTTGATCATGCAACTTCAGTACCCCATTCCTGCTTTCTCTCATAGAAACATAGAAAATAGGTGCAGGAGTAGGCCATTTGGCCCTTCAAGCCTGCACCACCATTCAATAAGATCATGGCTGATCATTCCCTCAGTACCCCTTTCCTGCTTTCTCTCCATACCCCTTGATCCCCTTAGCCATAAGGGCCACATCTAACTCCCTCTTGAATATATCCAATGAACTGGCATCAACAACTCTCTGCGGCAGGGAATTCCACAGGTTAACAACTCTCTGAGTGAAGAAATTTCTCCTCATCTCAATTCTAAATGGCCTACCCCTTATCCTAAGACTGTGTCCCCTGGTTCTGGACTTCCCCAACATCGGGAACATTCTACCCACATCTAACCTGTCCCGTCCCGTCAGAATCTTATATGTTTCTATGAGATCCCCTCTCATCCTTCTAAACTCCAATGTATAAAGGCCCAGTCTCTCCTCATATGTCAGTCCTGCCATCCCAGCAATCAGTCTGGTGAACCTTCGCTGCACTCCCTCAATAGCAAGAACGTCCTTCCTCAGATTAGGAGACCAAAATTGAACACAATATTCTAGGTAAGGCCTTGTACAATTGCAGTAGGACCTCTCTGCTCCTATACTCAAATCCCCTAGCTATGAAGGCCAACATACCATTTGCCTTCTTTACCGCCTGCTGTACCTGCGTGCCCACTTTCAGTGACTGATGAACCATGACACCCAGGTCTCGTTGCACCTCCCCTTTTCCTAATCTGCTGCCATTCAGATAATCTGTCTTCGCGTTTTTGCCCCCAAAGTGGATAATCTCACATTTATCCACATGATACTGCATCTGCCATGCATTCACCGAACCTGTCCAAGTCACCCTGCAGTCTCTTCGCGTCCCCCTCACAGCTCACACCACCACCCACTTTAGTGTCATCCATCTGCAAACTTGGAGATATTACACTCAATTCCTTCATCCAAATCATTGATGTATATTGTAAAGAACTGGGGCCCCAGCACATAAGAACATAAGAATTAGGAACAGGAGTAGGCCATCTAGCCCCTTGAGCCTGCTCTGCCATTCAACAAGATCATGGCCGTGGACTCAGCTCCACTTACCCGCCCGCTCCCCATAACCCTTAATTCCCTTATTGGTTAAAAATCTATCTATCTTTGACTTGAATACATTCAATGAGCTAGCCTCAACTGCTTCCTTGGGCAGAGAATTCCACAGATTCACAACCCTCTGGGAGAAGAAATTCCTTCTCAACTCGGTTTTAAATTGGCTCCCCCGTATTTTGAGGCTGTGCCCCCTAGTTCTAGTCTCCCCGACCAGTGGAAACAACCTCTCTGCCTCTATCTTGTCTATCCCTTTCATTATTTTAAATGTTTCTATAAGATCACCCCTCATCCTTCTGAACTCCAACGAGTAAAGACCCAGTCTATTCAATCTATCATCATAAGGTAACCCCTTCATCTCCGGAATCAGCCTAGTGAATCATCTCTGTACCCCCTCCAAAGCCAGTATATCCTTCCTTAAGTAAGGTGACCAAAACTGCACGCAGTACTCCAGGTGCGGCCTCACCAATACCCTATACAGTTGCAGAAGGACCTCCCTGCTTTTGTACTCCATCCCTCTCGCAATGAAGGCCAACATTCCATTCGCCTTCCTGATTACCTGCTGCACCTGCAAACTAACTTTTTGGGATTCATGCACAAGGACGGCGCCTAAATTCTGCCAACGTCCGCCGCGCGGCCGATGCCATCGAGTCGCTAAAAACAGCTCTGGGCCCTGACTCCGTTAGGTGTATCGAGGAGGCTCAAGCACGTGGGGAGATCCCGTCCGAACTGACCCCCGTCCGGACGGAATTCCTCATCGGCGCCAAACCCCGGAACCTCCCTCGGGGGCCGGCGCCTCACAACTTGAGCCGCCTCGGGGAAATCCCCTCCGTGCCTTTCAGTTCCGCGCGGAGGGGTTTCCTGTACGGGCTGCTCCTGCACACCCTCAACTTTGCCATCCTCGCCGGCCGTCCGGACACGCCATGGCGCACCATCTTGCCGTCCGGAGGAGGCGGGGGTCCCCGATGGAGGGCACTCTACGCAGGGGTCCTCCCACTATTCATCGGGGACTTGGCCTGGAGGGTGGTGCACGGAGCAGTGCCGTGCAACAAATTTTTAAGCCGGTTCACGGACTCCCAGGCCGCCTGCAATTTCTGCGGTCTGGAGGAGTCCGTGTTCCATGTTTTTATTGAGTGCACAAGGTTGCAGCCCCTGTTCCATTATTTGAAGGGGCTGCTCCTGAAATTCTGGCTGCACTTCAGTCCCACTCTCCTGATCTTTGGGCACCCTGTGCGGAGGGGAGCGGGTAGGTCCGAAGGCCTCCTCGTAGGACTGCTCCTGGGCACGGCCAAGGGTGCCATCAGCCGGTCCAGGCAGCGGGCGGTCGAGGGGGTCGTTCAACCTGACTGCCTGCCTCTCTTCCGCTCTTACATCCGGTCCAGGGTGTCCTTGGAGATGGAGCACGCGGTGTCCACCGGTACGCTCGCGGCCTTCCGCGAGAGGTGGGCACCGGAGGGACTGGAGTGCATCATCACGCCCGGCAACCAAATTTTAATTTGATTTTACGTTTTAAAGTTAATTTGTTTTAATTGCCGGTGCTTTTAGTGTCCCCTTCCCTTTTATAGGGGGCACTGGGGAAAAATTGTGATTTTAGTGCCCAAAAAAAAAAAAAAAAAAAAAAAAAAGAAAAACAAAAAAAAAAACACAAAAAAGGGGGGAAAAAAAAAAATGGGCCTTGTAAATGTCTGGAGTGTCACCCAGGTCGGGTGGCACAGTTTAATGTTTATGTTTTCGCAGGTAGACTCTAAAAGAGTTTCATGCACAAGGACCCCCAGGTCTCTTTGCACCGCAGCATGTTGTAATTTCTCCCCATTCAAATAATATTCCTTTTTTTTGTATTTTTTCCCAAGGTGGATGACCTCACACTTTCCGACATTGTATTCCATCTGCCAAACCTTAGCCCATTCGCTTAACCTATCTAAATCTCTTTGCAGCCTCTCTGTGTCCTCTACACAATCCACTTTCCCACTAATCTTTGTGTCATCTGCAAATTTTGTTACACTACACTCTGTCCCCTCTTCCAGGTCATCTATGTATATTGTAAACAGTTGTGGTCCCAGCACCGATCCCTGTGGCACACCACTAACCACCGATTTCCAACCCGAAAAGGACCCATTTATCCCGACTCTCTGCTTTCTGTTAGCCAGCCAATTCTCTATCCATGCTAATACATTTCCACTGACCCCACATACCTTTATCTTCTGCAGTAACCTTTTGTGTGGCACCTTATCGAATGCCTTTTGAAAATCTAAATACACCACATCCATCGGTACATCTCTATCCACCATCCTCAAAGAATTCCAGTAAATTAGTTAAACATGATTTCCCCTTCATGAATCCATGCTGCGTCTGCTTGATTGCACTATTCCTATCTAGATGTCCCGCTATTTCTTCCTTAATGATAAAATCCCCCATGATTTTTCCCCTTACTATCTCTAATCTCCACCCACAATGATTCAACATTTTGTTCATTAGAGCCAATATCGTCTCTCACAACTGCCCTGATATCATCCTTTATTAACAGAGCTACCCCACTTCCTTTCCCTTCTTGTCTATCTTTCCGAATCGTCAGATACCCCTGTATGTTTAATTCCCAGTCTTAGCCACCCTGCAACCACATTTCTGTAATGGCCACCAAATCATACCCGTTTGTAATGATTTGTGCCGTCAACTCATTTACTTTATTTCGAATGCTGTTTAATACTAGTTTTTAATCCATGATTTTTAGTTTTGACCCCTCCTGCAGCTCCTTTACATTCAGTGGCCCTTTTTGTTTTTTGCCTTGGGTTTCTCCGCCCTCCACTTTTACTCATCTCCTTTCTGTCTTTTGCTTTTGTCTCCTTTTTGTTTCCCTCTGTCTCCCTGCATTGGTTCCCATCCCCCAGCACTGAGCCCTGCGGCATTCCACTCATCACTGCCTGCCATTCTGAAAAGGATCCGTTTATCCCGACTCTTTGCTTCCTGTCAGCCAACCAGTTCTCTATCCATATCAGTATATTACCCCCAATACTATGTGCTTTGATTTTGCACACCAATCTCTTGTGTGGGACCTTGTCAAAAGTCTTTTGAAAGTCCAAATACATCACATCCATGGATTCTCCCTTGTCCACTCTACTAGTTACACCCTCAAAAAATTCCAGAAGATTTGTCAAGCATGATTTCCCTTTCATAAATTTATGCTGACTTGGACCGATCCTGTCACTGCTTTCCAAATGCGCTGCTATTTCATCCTTAATAATTGAGTCCAACATTTTCCCCACTACTGATGTCAGGCTAACCGGTCTATAATTACCCGCTTTCTCTCTCCCTCTCTTTTTAAAAAGTGGTGTTACATTAGCTACCCTCCAGTCCATAGGAACTGATCCAGAGTCGATAGACTGTTGGAAAATGGTCACCAATGCATCCACAATTTCTACGGCCACTTCCTTAAGTACTCTGGGATGCAGACTATGAGGCCCTGGGGATTTATCGGCCTTCAATCCCATCAATTTTCCCAACACAATTTCCCACCTAATAAGGATATCCTTCAGTTCCTCCTTCTCACTAGACCCTCGGTCCCCTAGTACATTCGGAAAGTTATTTGTGTCTTCCTTCGTGAAGACAGAATCAAAGTATTTGTTCAATTGGTCTGCCATTTCTTTGTTGCCCATTATAAATTCACCTGAATCCTGAATCCGACTGCAAGGGACCTACGTTTGTCTTCACGAATCTTTTTCTCTTCACATATCTATAGAAGCTTTTGCAGTAAGTTTTTATGTTCCCGGCAAGCTTTTTCTCATACTCTATTTTCCCCCTCTTAATTAAACCCTTTGTCCTCCTCTGCTGAATTCTAAATTTCTCCCAGTCCTCAGGTTTGTTGCTTTTTCTGGCCAATTTGTAAGCCTCTTTCTTGGATTTAACACTATCCTTTATTTCTCTTGTTAGCCACGATTGAGCCACCTTCCCCTTTTTATTTTTACTCCAGACAAGGATGTACAATTGCTGAAGTTCATCCATGTGATCTTTAAATGTTTGCCATTGCCTATCCACCGTCAACCCTTGAAGTATCATTTGCCAGTCTATCCTAGCCAATTCTAGCCTCAAACCATCGAAGTTGCCTTTCCTTAAGTTCAGGACCCTAGTTTCTGAATTAACTGTGTCACTCTTCATCTTAATAAAGAATTCTACCATGTTATGGTCACTCTTCCCCAAGGGGCCTCGCACAACAATATTGCTAATTAGTCCTTTCTCATTACCCAGTCTAGGATGGCCAGCTCCCTAGTTGGTTCCTCGACATATTGCTCTAGAAAACAATCCCTAATACAATCCAGGAAATCCTCCTCTACCACATTGCTACCAGTTTGGTTAGCCCAATCAATATGTAGATTAAAGTCACCCATGATAACTGCTGTACCTTTATTGCATGCATCCCTAATTTCTTGTTTGATGCTGTCCCCAACCTTACTACTACTGTTTGGTGGTCTGTACACAACTCCCACTAGCGTTTTCTGCCCCTTGGTATTCCGTAGTTCCACCCATACCGATTCCACATCATCCAAGCTAATGTCCTTCCTTACTATTGCATCCTCTTTAACCAGCACTGCCACCCCGCCTCCTTTTCCTTTCTGTCTATCCTTCCTTAATGTTGAATACCCCTGGATGTTGAATTCCCAGCCTTGGTCACCCTGGGGCCATGCCTCCGTGATGCCAATTACATCATACTACTTGATCCCTTTAGCCGTAAGGGCCACATCTAACTTCCTTTTGAATATATCTAACGAACTGGCCTCAACAACTTTCTGTGGTAGAGAATTCCACAGGTTCACAATTCTCTGAGTGAAGAAGTTTCTCCTCGTCTCAGTCCTAAATGGCTTACCCCTTATCCTTAGTCTGTGACCCCTGGTTCTGGACTTCCCCAACATCGGGAACATTCTTTCTGCATCTAACCTGTCCAATTCCGTCAGAATTATATATGTTTCTATGAGATCCCCTCTCATTCTTCTAAATTCCAGTGAATATAAGCCTAGTCGATACAGTCTTTCTTCATATGTCAGTCCTGCCATCCCGAGAATTAGACCGGTGAACCTTCGCTGCACTCCCTCAATAGCAAGAATGTCCTTCCTCAGATTTGGAGATCAAAACTGCACAAAATACTCAAGGTGTGATTTCACCAAGGCCCTGTGCAACTGCAGTAAGATCTCCTTGCTCCTCTACTCAAATCCCCTTGCTATGAAGGGCAACATGTCATTTGCCTTCTTTACTGCCTGCTATACCTGTACCTTCAATGACTGATGTACCATTACACCCAGGTCTCGTTGCTCCTCCCCTTTTACTAATCTGTCACCATTCAGATAATAATCTGCCTTCCTGTTTTTGCAACCAAAGTGGATAACCTCACACTTATCCACATTATACTGCATCTGCCATGCATTTGCCCATTCACTTAACCTGTCCAAGTCCCCCTGCTGCCTCCTAGCAGCCTATTATTGCCACCCAGCTTAGTGTCATCTGCAAACTTGGAGATATTACGTTCAATTCCTTCGTCCAAATCATTAATGTATATTGTAATTAACTGGGGTCCCAGCACTGAACCCCACGGTACCCCACTAGTCACTGCCTGCCATGTAGGTCAGCGAGCACAGGAGTGATGGAACTCATTATAGGATAGCATACAAGAGGCAGAGTTTTGGATGAGCTGAGGTTTATGGAAGGTACAGGTTGGAAGGCTGGTGAGAAGAGCATTGGAATGGACAGTTCTGGAGGTGACAGAAGCATGGATGAGGGTTTCAGCAGCAGATGGGCTGAGGCAGGGGCAGTGGCGAGGGATGTTACTGAGGTGGCAGTCGGCGGTCTTTGTGATGGAGAGCATTTGGAATCAGAAGCTCAGCTAAGTATCAGACTGGACATTGAGGTTGCCTGAGACAGTGGCCAGGGAGGAGAATGAAATTTTTGGAGAGGTTACAATGTTTCTGGTGGGGGCTAAACATGTTGGCTTTGGTTTTCCCAATGTGCACCTGGAGGAAATTGGCATGATTTATGTTTCTAACTCTAGCAGTACATTCTATAGCCTCACAAACTATGTTCCCTGTAATTTATTTTGGGCCGGCGCGACCCCTTTTAAAGGGTTGCGTGGGTCATTCAAAGTACTGCTCACGCATGGTTTTTACATTAAAATGCCGGCCAGCCGGCTGCGCGGGTTCCTTGGAGTAGCTGCACACCTTACGGGGAACAATACGCATAACCCTCTATGTAAAAATGTTTCTTCTGCTTTCCACCCTAAATCTCTTGCATTTAATCTTAAATCTGTATTCCCTCATTATAGACCCCAATCACTGGAAACAGTCTGTTTCTAACTACTCTGTCCAAATCCAATCATAATCTTAAACCTAATCTAACAAAAACAGCCCCCATTTTTCAATTATTTCAACGTATTTGTATTTCATTATACCAGGCAGCATTTGATTGAATCTGCACTGTACTCTCTCTATTACCTCAACATTCTTCCTATAATGTGGAGCACAAAACTGCACAAAGTATACTACTAAGGTAACCAGAGGGCACAGATTTAAGGTAATTGGCAAAAGAACCAGAGACGACATGAGGAAAACTACATTTTACACAGCGAGTTGTTATAATCTGGAATGCACTGTCCAAAAGGGCGGTGGAAGCAGATTCAATAGTAACTTTCAAAAGGGAATTAGATAAATACTTGAAGGGGAAAAAAATTACAGGAATATAGGGAAAGATCGGGGGAGTGGGATTAATTGGATAGCTTTGTCAAAGAGCCGGCACAGGCATGATAGGCCGAATGGCCTCCTTCTGTGCTATAAGATTCTATAGGGGAGAAATTTGCGTGTTTAGTGCCACGAGATGGAGCTAAAACACCATTCAGTGCTCTGCCACCAGCTGATGGCATTTCCAGCACTGCTCGCCATATCCGTCTTGCTGGATGCACTGCCGGTAAACTCGATTGCCAGGGACATCGCAGTCGTGGAGATCACGACGTCAGTTGGTGTGTCATTGAACTTACCGGTTGGAGAAAGCAACAACAGGTTGAGGTGGCGTGTAGCAGCAGGAAGCCGGCTCCAGCGACGCTATTTCAAGGGTTTCTCATAAATCACTCACACCTGACAGGGTTTTGAAGATTGAATGGCTGTGTGCTAATTCCTGTTGCTGCAAGAGGTTTCTTTCATCATTTCAAGGTTCTTTGGCATCAGGGAGTGTTGTAACAAGTACAAAACTCCATAATTATTTCTGAAAAAGCTCCAACCTACAACACGTTTTCAAAGTCAAGGGGGCTGTACAGGCAGTGGACCTCGCCCTCCTGGATCGACAATAGAGGCAGCGAGACAATCGGCCTTCCAGACAGGCTGTCCATGACTGGCTCATCAGACTCTGATTCACATGAGTGATGCTGAGGATGTTGTGAATAGCATGTTCAGTGAGTTGGTCACACCGCAGGTAAAGGTTACAAAGGCAGATAGGGGATGGGTGACCATCAGGCAGAGCACGAGTAGGAAGGTAGTGCTGGAGTCCCCTGCGGTCATCTCCCTCCAAAACAAATATACCACTTTGGATACTGTTGGGGGAGATGGCTCATCAGAGGAAGGCAGCAGCAGTCAAGTTATATAGAAACATTTAAAATAGAAACATAGAATTGGCTAGGATAGATTGGTGAATGATACTTAAGGGATTGACAGTGGATGGGCAATGGCAGACATTTAGAGACCGCATGGATGAACTACAACAATTGTACATCCCTGTCTGGCATAAAAATAAAAAAGGAAGATGGCTCAACCGTGGCTATCAAGGGAAATCAGGGATAGTATTAAAGCCAGAGAAGTGACATACAAATTGGCCAGAAATAGCAGTGAACCTGGGGACTGGGAGAAATTTAGAACTCAGCAGAGGAGGACAAAGGGTTTGATTAGGGCAGGGAAAATAGAGTACGAGAGGAAGCTTGCAGGGAAATTTAAGACGGACTACAAAAGTTTCTATAGATATGTAAAGAGAAAAAGGTTAGTAAAGACAAACGTAGGTCCCCTGCAGTCAGAATCAGGGGAAGTCATAACGGGGAACAAAGAAATGGCAGACCAATTGAACAAGTACTTTGGTTCGGTATTCACTAAGGAGGACACAAACAACCTTCCGGATATAAAAGGGGTCAGAGGGTCTAGTAAGAAGGAGGAACTGAGGAAAATCCTTATTAGTCAGGAAATTGTGTTGGGGAAACTGATGGGATTGAAGGCCGATAAATCCCCAGGACCTGATAGACTGCATCCCAGAGTACTTAAGGAGGTGGCCTTGGAAATAGCGGATGCATTGATAGTCATTTTCCAACATTCCATAGACTCTGGATCAGTTCTCATTGAGTGGAGGGTAGCCAATGTAATCACACTTTTTAAAAAAGGAGGGAGAGAGAAAACACGGAATTATAGACCGGTCAGCCTGACATCGGTAGTGGGTAAAATGATGGAATCAATTATTAAGGATGTCATAGCAGCGCATTTGGAAAGAGATGACATGATAGGTCCAAGTCAGCATGGATTTGTGAAAGGCAAATCATGCTTGACAAATCTTCTGGAATTTTTTGAGGATGTTTCCAGAAGAGTGGACAAGGGAGACCCAGTTAATGTGGTATATTTGGACTTTCAGAAGGCTTTCGACAAGGTCCCACACAAGAGATTAATGTGCAAAGTTAAAGTACATGGGATTGGGGGTAGTGTGCTGACATGGATTGAGAACTGGTTGTCAGACAGGAAGCAAAGAGTAGGAGTAAATGGGTACTTTTCAGAATGGCAGGCAGTGACTAGTGGGGTACCGCAAGATTCTGTGCTGGGGCCCCAGCTGTTTACATTGTACATTAATGATTTGGATGAGGGGATTAAATGTAATATCTCCAAATATGCGGATGACACTAAGTTGGGTGGCAGTGTGAGCTGCGAGGAGGATGCTATGAGGCTGCAGAGTGACTTGGATAGGTTAGGTGAGTGGGCAAATGCATGGCAGATGAAGTATAATGTGGATAAATGTGAGGTTATCCACTTTGGTGGTAAAAACAGAAGATAGACTATTATCTGAATGGTGATAGATTAGGAAAAGGGGAGCTGCAACGAGACCTGGGTGTCATGGTACATCAGTCATTGAAGGTTGGCATGCAGGTGCAGCAGGCAGTTAAGAAAGCAAATGGCATGTTGGCCTTCATAGCGAGGGAATTTGAGTACAGGGGCAGGAAGGTGTTACTACAGTTGTACAGGGCCTTGGTGAGGCCACACCTGGAGTATTGTGTACAGTTTTGGTCTCCTAACTTGAAGAAGGACATTCTTGCTATTGAGGGAGCGCAGCGAAGGTTCACCAGACTGATTCCCGGGTTGGCGGGACTGACATATCAAGAAAGACTGGATCAACTGGGTTTGTATTCACTGGAGTTCAGAAGAATGAGAGGGGATCTCATAGAACCGTTTAAAATTCTGACGGATTTGGACAGGTTAGATGCCGGAAGAATGTTCCCAATTTTGGGGAAGTCCAGAACCAGGGGTCACAGTCTAAGGATAAGGGGTAAGCCATTTAGGACTGAGATGAGGAGAAACTTCTTCACCCAGAGAGTGGTGAACCTGTGGAATTCTCTACCACAGAAAGTTGTTGAGGCCAATTCACTAAATATATTCAAAAAGGAGTTAGATATAGTCCTTACTACTAGGGGAATCAAGGGGTATGGCGAAAAAGCAGGAATGGGGTACTGAGGTTGCATGTTCAGCCATGAACTCATTGAATGGCGGTGCAGGCTCGAAGGGCCAAATGGCCTACTCCTGCACCTATTTTCTATGTTTCTATATTTCTATGTTTCTAAGTTCATAAGAACATAAGAATTAGGAACAGGAGTAGGCCATCTAGCCCCTCGAGCCTGCTCCGCCATTCAACAAGATCATGGCTGATCTGGCCGTGGATTCAGCTCCACTTACCCGCCCACTCCCCATAACCCTTAATTCCCTTATTGGTTAAAAATCTATCTATCTGTGACTTGAATACATTCAATGAGCTAGCCTCAACTGCTTCCTTCGGCAGAGAATTCCACAGATTCACAACCCTCTGGGAGAAGAAATTCCTTCTCAACTCGGTTTTAAATTGGCTCCCCAGTATTTTGATGCTGTGCCCCCTAGTTCTAGTCTCCCTGACCAGTGGAAACAACCTCTCTGCCTCTATCTTGTCTATCCCTTTCATTATTTTAAATGCTTCTATAAGATCACCCCTCATCCTTCTGAACTCCAACGAGTAAAGACCCAGTCTACTCAATCTATCATCATAAGGTAACCCCCTTATCTCCGGAATCAGCCTAGTGAATCGTCTCTGTACCCCCTCCAAAGCTAATATATCCTTCCTTAAGTAAGGTGACCAAAACTGCACGCAGTACTCCAGGTGCGGCCTCACCAATACCCTATACAGTTGCAGCAAGACCTCCCTGCTTTTGTACTCCATCCCTCTCGCAATGAAGGCCAACATTCCATTCGCCTTCCTGATTACCTGCTGCACCTGCAAACTAACTTTTTGGGTTTCATGCACAACGACCCCCAGGTCCCTCTGCACCGCAGCATGTTGTAATTTCTCCCCATTCAAATAATATTCGCTTTTATTGTTTTTTTTCCCCAAGGTGAATGACCTCACACTTTCCGACATGGCACCATGGATGGCTCTGCTGCACAGGAGGGCAGGAAAAAGAGTGGGAGAGCTATAGTCAAAGGGGATTCTATTGTAAGGGGAATAGATAGGCGTTTCTGTGGCCGCAATCGAGACTCCAGGATGGTATGTTGCCTCCCTGGTGCAAGGGTCAAGGATGTCTCAGAGCAGCTGCAGGGCATTCTGCAGGGGAAGGGTGAACAGCCAGTTGTCATGGTGCATATACCAACGATATAGGTAAAAAAACAGGATGAGGGCCTACAGGGTGAATTTAGGGAGCTAGGAGTTAAATTAAAAAGTAGGACCTCAAAGGTAGTAATCTCAGGATTGATACCAGTGCCACGTGCCTTTCAGAGTAGAAATAGAAGAATAGTTAAGAAGAATATGTGGCTTGAGGAATGGTGCAAGAGGGAGGGATTCAAATTCCTGGGTCATTGGAACCATTTCTGGGGAAGGTGGGACCAGTACAAACTGGACGGTCTGCACCTGGGCAGGACCGGAACTGATGTCCTAGGGGGACTGTTTGCTAGTGCTGTTGGGGAGGATTTAATCTAATATGGCAGAGGGATGGGAATCTATGCAGGGAGACAATGGGAAATAAAATGGGAGCAGAAGCAAAAGGTACAAAGGAGATAAGGAAAAGTGGAAGGCAGAGAAATCACAGGCAAAAATCAAAAAGGGCCACATTATAACATAATTCTAAAAGGACAAAGAGTGTTAAGAAAACAAGCCTGAAGGCTCTGTGTCTCAATGCGAGGAGCATTCGTAATAAGTGGATGAATTAACTGCGGAGGCAGCTGTTAACGGATATGATGTAATTGGGATTACGGAGACATGGCTCCAGGGTGACCAAGGCTGGGAACTCAACATCCAGGGATATTCAATATTCAGGAAGGATAGACAGAAAGGAAAAGGAGATGGGGTAGCGCTGCTGGTTAAAGAGGAGATTAATGCAATAGTAAGGAAGGACATTAGCTTGGATGATGTGGAATCTGTATGGGTAGAGCTGCGGAACATCAAAGGACAGAAAACGTCAGTGGGAGTTGTGTACAGACCACCAAACAGTAGTAGTGAGGTTGGAGATGGCATCAAACAGGAAATTAGGGATGCGTGCAATAAAGATACAGCAGTTATCATGGGTGACTTTAATCTACATATAAATTGGGCTAACCAAACTGGTAGCAATACGGTGGAAGAGGATTTCCTGGAGTGTATAAGGGATTGTTTTCTAGACCAATACCTCAAGGAACCAACTAGAAAGCTGGCCATCCTAGACGGTGTTGTGTAATGAGAGAGGATTAATTAGCAATCTTGTTGTGGGAGGCCCCTTGGGGAAGAGTGACCATAATATGGTAGAATTCTTCATTAAGATGGAGAGTCACATAGTTAATTCAGAGACTAGGGTTCTGAACTTGAAGAAAGGTAACTTCGATGGTATAAGATGTTAATTGGCTAGGATAGACTGGCGAATGATACTTAAAGGGTTGATGATGGATAGGCAATGGCAAACAATTAAAGATCACATGGATGAACTTCAACAATTGTACATCCCTGTCTGGAGTAAAAATAAAATGGGGAAGGTGGCTCAACCGTGGCTAACAAGGGAAATTAGGGATAGTGTTTAATTCAAGGACGAGGCATATAAATTGGCCAGAAAAAGCAGAAAACCTGAGTACTGTGAGAAATTTAGAATTCAGCAGAGGAGGACAAAGGGTTTAATTCGGAGGGAAAAATTAGAGTATGAGAGTAAGCTTGCAGGGAACATAAAAACTGACTGCAAAAGCTTCTATAGATATGTGAAGAGAAAAAGATTAGTGACGACAAATGTAGGTCCCTTGCAG
Source organism: Pristiophorus japonicus (assembly GCF_044704955.1). Taxonomy (NCBI): domain Eukaryota; kingdom Metazoa; phylum Chordata; class Chondrichthyes; family Pristiophoridae; genus Pristiophorus; species Pristiophorus japonicus. The sequence goes on along the minus strand of NC_091981.1, from coordinate 247,421,407 downwards.
TCAGAATCAGGAATGGGGAACAAAGAAATGGCAGACCAATTGAAGAAATACTTTGGTTTTGTCTTCACAAATAAACTTCCGGAAATACCAGGGGACCGAGGGTCTAGCGAGAAGGAGGAACTGAAGGAAATCCTTATTAGTCAGGAATTGGTGTTAGGGAAATTGATGGGATTGAAGGCCGATAAATCCCTAGGGCCTGATAGTCTGCATCCCAGAGTACTTAAGGAAGTGGCCCCAGAAATAATGGATGCATTGGTGGTCATTTTCCAACATTCTACAGATTCTGGATCAGTTCCTATGGATTGGAGGGTAGCTAATGTAACCCCATTTTTTTTAAAAGGAGAGAGAGAGAAAACAGGGAATTATAGACCGGTTAGCCTGACATCGATAGTGGAGAAAATGTTGGAATCAATTATTAAAGATGTATTAGCAGCGCAATTGGAAAGCAGTGACAGGATCGGTCCAAGTCAGCATAAATTTCTGAAAGGGATATCATGCTTGACAAATCTCCTAGAATTTTTTGAGGGTGTAACTAATAGAGTGGACAAGGGAGAACCAGTAGATTTGGTGTATTTGGACTTTCAAAAAGCTTTTGAAAAGGTCCTGCACAAGAGATTAATGTGGAAAATTAAAGCACATGGTATTGGAGATAAGTCTTGATGTCGTTAGATAACTGGTTGGCAGACAGGAAGCAAAGAGTAGGAATAAAGGGATCTTTTTCAGAATGGCAGGCAGTGACTAGTGGGGTACCGCAAGGTTCGGTGCTGGGATCCCAGCTATTTACAATATACATTAATGATTTAGACGAAGGAATTTTATGTAATATCTCCAAGTTTGCAGATTACACTAAGCTGGGTGGCAGTGTGAGCTGTGAGGAGGATTCTAAGAGGCTACAGGGTGACTTGGACAGGTTAGGTGAGTGGGCCAATGCATGGTAGATGCAGTATAATGTAGATAAATATGAGGTTATCCACTTTGGTGGCAAAACAGGAAGGCAGAATATTATCTGAATGGTGACAGATTCAGAAAAGGGGAGGAGCAACGAGACCTGGGTGTCATGTTACATTAGTCATTGAAAGTTGGCATGCAGGTAGTGAAGAAGGCAAATGGCATGTTGACCTTCATAGCGAGAGGAATTGAGTATAGGAGCAGGGAGGTCTCACTGCAGTTGTACAGGGCCTTGGTGAGGCCACACCTTGAATATTGTGTACAGTTTTGGTCTCCTAATCTGAGGAAGGACATTCATGCTATTGAGGGAGTGCAGCGAAGGTTCACCAGACTGATTCCCGGGATGGCAGGACTGACATATGAAGAAAGATTGGATTGACTAGGCTTATATTCACTGGAATTTAGAAGAATGAGAGGGGATCTCATAGAAATATATAAAATTATGATGGGATTGGACACATTAGATGCAGGAAGAATGTTCCCTATGTTGGGGAAGTCCAGAACCAGGGGTCACAGTCTAAGGATAAGGGGTAAGCCATTTAGGACTGAGATGAGGAGAAACTTCTTCACTCAGAGAATTGTGAACCTCTGGAATTCTCTACCACAGAAAATTGTTGAGGCCGGTTCGTTAGATATATTCAAAAGGAAGTTAGATGTGGCCCTTACGGCTAAAGGGATCAAGGGGTATGGAGAGAAAGCAGGAATGAAGTACTGAAGTTGCATGATCAGCCATGATCATATTGAATGGTGGTGCAGGCTCGAAGGGCCGACTGGCCTTCTCCTGCACCTATTTTCTATGTTTCTATGTTTCTATGAACGAAACGCAGATCTCCGTAGCTCACCACGTCCCCATCATACTATTCCGATCTTATGCCATATCATAGTGTCCTGCTGGGCACAAAGGTGAAATGAGAGAGACAACAAAACATTCCAAGCATAATTAATAACTTTTATCTATAAACATATCACACACATCACATGAATTCTAATAACTAATGACCCTTGTGCCTGCCATAGTCGAATAATAGCCATCGTGTGCAAGGTCTGAGATGTGAGTGTGAGTGCAGCTAATTAGAGATTGTTGGTGGGTGAGTACTGGGGTTGTGGTGCATTGAGCAATGTGTGAAGCTTGTGGTACAGATGCGGGTCTGTAGCATTTGTTGAAGCCTTCACTCACCCTGGCCACCCGGGTGAGCTTGTAAAACTTCTTCCTGCACTGGGTGTGGGTCCTGATGACCACAGTGCTGCCCGTGACGCGATGTGTCACCTCCCTCCACATAGTCCGGCAGACCTGTGGCGAGGGCCTCCTGCCAATTGACAGGTACCAGACCGCCCGCCTTCTATTCATCACTAAAACTCCAATCGCTCCAAAGTTTCATCGGAAATCCTCTGGGCTCTCTGCCTGGGGTGGCGATCTGCCATCAGGATTGTAAATAAGATCTCTTTCTCCTTGTCCTTCGTATGGTTCTTGAGGCAGCTGCACATCCAACAATGCTGAGAATGAGGTGCTGTAGCATCAATGAATCTCCCCTTTAAGTAGTGAAAAATGCCTGTAGCAATCATTACTTGTGTTTAGACTGCCGCTGAGAATGCTGAGAATGTTGTGGATAGCACATTTGGTGAGTTGGTCACACCGCAGGTAAGGGTTAGGACAGATAGTGAATGGTAACCAAGAGACAAGGCAAGAGCAGGAAGGTAGTGCAGGAGTCCTCTGCGGTCATCTCCCTCCAAAACAGATATACCATTTTGGATACTGTTGGGGGAGATGACTTACCAGGGGAAGGCACCAGCAGCCAGGTTCATGGCACCATGGGTGGCTCTGCTGCACAGAAGGGCGGGAAAAAGAGTGGGAGAGCTATAGTGATATTGCGACTCTATTGTAAGGAGAATAGACAGGAGTTTCTACGGCCGCAACCGAGACTCCAGGATGGTATGTTGCCTCCCTGGTGCAAGGGTCAATGATGTCTTGGAGATGCTGCAGAGCATTCTGGAGAGGGAGGATGAACAGCCAGTTGTCGTGGTACATGTAGGTACCAACGATATTGGTAAGAAGCGGGAAGAAGTCCTACAAGCTGAATTTAGGGAGCTAGGAGTTAAATTAAAAAGTAGGACCTCAAAGGCTGGATTGCTACCAGTGCCACGTGCTAATCAGAGTAGAGGGAGCAGGATAGTTAGAATAAATAAGTGGCTTGAGAAGTGGTGCAAGAGGGAGGGATTCAAATTCCTAGGACATTGGAACCAGTTCTGGGGGAAGTGGGACCTGTGCAAAAGGGACGGTCTGCACTTGGGCAGGACTGGAACTGATGTCCTGGGGGTAACATTTGCTAATGCAGTTTGGGAATGTATAAACTAATATGGCAGGGGGATGGGAACCTATGCAGCGAGGCAGGGCAAAGTAATATGGAGTCAGAAACAGATGGTAGAAAGGTAAAAAGCAATAGTGGAAGGCCGAGTAAACAAAGGCAAGAAACAAAAAGGGCCACACTACATCATAATTCTAAAAGGACAAAGGGTGTTAAAAAAACAAGCCTGAAGGCTTTGTGTCTTAATGCAAGGAATATCCGTAATAAGGTGGAGGAATTAACTGTGCAAATAGATGTTAACAGATATGATGTGATTGGGATTACAGAGACGTGGCTCCAGGATGATCAGGGCTGGGAACTCAACATCTAAGGGTATTCAACATTCAGGAAGGCTAGAATAAAAGGAAAAGCAGGTGGGGTAGCATTGCTGGTTAAAGAGGAGATTAATGCAATAGTTAGAAGGACATTAGTTTGGATGATGTGGAATCTATATGGGTAGAGCTGCAGAACACCAAAGGGCAAAAAATGTTAGTGGGAGTTGTGTACAGACTACCCAACAGTAGTAGTGATGTTGGGGAGGGCATCAAACATGAAATTAGGGGTGCGTGCAATAAAGGTGCAGCAGTTATCATGGGTGACTTTAATATGCATATAGATTGGGTTAACCAAACTGGAAGCAATACGGTGGAGGAGGATTTCCTGGAGTGCATAAGAAATGGTTTTCTAGACCAATATGTCGAGGAACCAACTACGGGGGAGGCCATCTTAGACTGGATATTTGTAATGAGAGAGGATTAATTAGCAATCTTGTTGTGCGAGGCCCCTTGGGGAAGAGTGACCATAATATGGTCGAATTCTACATTAAGATGGAGAATGAAACAGTTAATTCAGAGACCATGGTCCAGAACTTAAAGAAGGGTAATTTTGAAGGTATGAGGCGTGAATTGGCTAGGCTAGATTGGCGAATGATACTTAAGGGGTTGACAGTGGATGGGCAATGGCAGACATTTAGAGTCCGCATGGATGAACGACAACAATTGTACATCCCTGTCTGGCGTAAAAATAAAAAAGGGAAGGTGGCTCAACCGTGGCTATCAAGGGAAATCAGGGATAGTATTAAAGCCAAGGAAGTGGCGTACAAATTGGCCAGAAATAGCAGCGAACCCGGGGACTGGGAGAAATTTAGAACTCAGCAGAGGAGGACAAAGGGTTTGATTAGGGCAGGGAAAATAGAGTACGAGAGGAAGCTTGCAGGGAACATTAAGATGGACTGCAAAGCTTCTATAGATATGTAAAGAGAAAAAGGTTAGTAAAGACAAATGTAGGTCCCCTGCAGTCAGAATCAGGGGAAGTCATAACGGGGAACAAAAAATGGCAGACCAATTGAACAAGTACTTTAGTTCGGTATTCACGAAAGGAGGACACAAACAACCTTCCGAATATAAAAGGGGTCAGAGGGTCGAGTAAGAAGGAGAAACTGAGGGAAATCCTTATTAGTCAGGAAATTGTGTTGGGGAAGTTGATAGGATTGAAGGCCGATAAATCCCCAGGGCCTGATGGTCTGCATCCCAGAGTACTTAAGGAGGTGGCCTTGGAAATAGCGGATGCATTGACAGTCATTTTCCAACATTCCATAGACTCTGGATCAGTTCCTATGGAGTGGAGGGTAGCCAATGTAACCACACTTTTTAAAAAAGGAGGTAGAGAGAAAACACGGAATTATAGACCGGTCAGCCTGACATCAGTAGTGGGTAAAATGATGGAATCAATTATTAAGGATGTCATAGCAGCGCATTTGGAAAGAGGTGACATGATAGGTCCAAGTCATTATGGATTTGTGAAAGGGAAATCATGCTTGACAAATCTTCTGGAATTTTTTGAGGAAGTTTCCAGTAGAGTGGACAAGGGAGAACCAGTTGATGTGGTGTATTTGGACTTTCAGAAGGCTTTCGACAAGGTCCCACACAAGAGATTAATGTGCAAAGTTAAAGCACATGGGGTTGGGGGTAGTGTGCTGATGTGGATTGAGAACTGGTTGGCAGACAGGAAGCAAAGAGTAGGAGTAAATGGGGACTTTTCAGAATGGCAGGCAGTGACTAGTGGGGTACCGCAAAGTTCTGTGCTGGGGTCCCAGCTGTTTACATTGTACATTAATGATTTAGACGAGGGGATTAAATGTAGTATCTCCAAATTTGCGGATGACACTAAGTTGGGTGGCAGTGAGAGCTGCGAGGAGGATGCTATGAGGCTGCAGAGTGACTTGGATAGGTTAGGTGAGTGGGCAAATGCATGGCAGATGAAGTATAATGTGGATAAATGTGAGGTTATCCACTTTGGTGGTAAAAACAGAGAGACTGACAGAGATTAGGAAAAGGGGAGATGCAACGAGACCTGGGTGTCATGGTACATCAGTTATTGAAGGTTGGCATGCAGGTACAGCAGGCGGTTAAGAAAGCAAATGGCATGTTGGCCTTCATAGCGAGGGGATTTGAGTACAGGGGCAGGGAGGTGTTATACAGTTGTGCAGGGCCTTGGTGAGGCCACACCTGGAGTATTGTGTACAGTCTTGGTCTCCTAACTTGAGGAAGGACATTCTTGCTATTGAGGGAGTGCAGCGAAGGTTCACCAGACTGATTCCCGGGATGGCGGGACTGACATATCAAGAAAGACTGGATCAACTGTGCTTGTACTCACTGGAGTTCAGAAGAATGAGAGGGGATCTCATAGAAACGTTTAAAATTCTGACGGGTTTAGACAGGTTAGTTGCAGGAAGAATGTTCCCAATGTTGGGGAAGTCCAGAACCAGGGGTTACAGTCTAAGGTTAAGGGATAAGCCATTTAGGACCGAGATGAGGAGAAACTTCTTCACCCAGAGAGTGGTGAACTTGTGGAATTCTCTACCACAGAAAGTTGTTGAGGCCAATTCACTAAATATATTCAAAAAGGAGTTAGATGTAGTCCTTACTACTAGGGGGATCAAGGGGTATGGCGAGAAAGCAGGAATGGGGTACTGCAGTTGCATGTTCAGCCATGAATTCATTGAATGGTGGTGCAGGCTCGAAGGGCCGAATGGCCTACTCATGCACCTATTTTCTATGTTTCTATGTTTCTATGATATTGGTCCATCTTTTCAGTGTAACGCCAATGAGCTTAGGTTTTTCGACTAGAATCATGACTGCAATCATTTTTATGAGAAGTGAAGACGAATTTTGCGTGCAGCCTAGACAATTTTCAACTGGCGCCACTTAGCCATTTTTAGTCTAAACACTGCCCATTTCTTGGCTATAATGAATTTCTACCCTATGATTCTGTGGAGGTTAAATTGGGATGTGTAGCTCCCATTTTTTATTTTTTCTATGCAGTCACATAAGGGTCTAAAATGGGTTCCGATATGCGAGCTCACACTTCTGACGGGGAAGCGTGCAGGATGCCGTCTTGGTAAAGGGGGTTGCACACTTGTGCCGATCGACCGCCGACAGCATGTAGAGCGGGAGCAATTGAGTGAGCAACACTGATATGAAGCCACTGCTGCTATTTTCAAACTCCAGCCAATGAGCTGTCTTAACCTTGCACAGCTGAACACGACTTTAAACAGAATGAAGGATCACCCATCAATGCTATTTTAGGGATTATGAATTACTTACAGGTTACTTGCTGGATTATTTCTTCTGGCTGCTGCGCAATTGTACACATTTTTGGAGCTTTCCTATACTTGGCTAAAGTTTGAAAACCCTACAGGGAGTCATCTGGCTGGTGCTGAATTACTTTTTTTGTCAGTTAAAATATTGTGCTGAAAGAAGTTGCTTCCAGATATGGGTGGCTTGGTCGGGGTTCCTCTGGTAATTGATCTTGACTTGGAGAATGAAGAGAGGCCATGCATAGCAGGTCACGCTGCGGAGGTGGAGAATGGCACTCAGCTAAAAGCTATATCCCCTGAGGGTCTTCAGTTGAGGAGACTGTAGATGATCTTGGAGGAAGACCTCGAGCAGCTCTGGGCCTAGAGGGCTCGTCTTTAGACTGGGGTGCAGGAGTCTGGACTGGCTGGTTGACAGGCGACAACAAGGGCACTAGTGGACGAGCAGGGGTGAGAGCAGGAATGCTGTCATCCTGAGAGAGAATAGCAGGTTCGTGTTCATTAGAGACACTGCACTCACCTGGGGCAGTGCCTCACAATCCTGCTGATCTGTTGGAGAATAGGTTGATGGACTGCTGTTATGACCTGCAAGCCCCTTTGAACAGTGGTATCCAGAGCTATGATGGCAGCAGTCTGAGCTTGCAAGGCAGTAGTCTGCGATTCCACTGCAGCATTGAGACCTTTGATGAAAGCTGATGGGCTGCAATGGAAGCCGTGATATTGGCCATCAGACGCTGCATCATGGTGGGTTCCACAGGTGTTTTGTTGGAGGTGACCACCCGTTCCGTGTTGGAAAGGTTAGGCTCCAAGCTCTGCACATAGCTCTGTGCCAAGTTGGTGCTGGAATGATGCTCCTTGACATTGCGCGCAGGCTTTCTGGCAGGCTTCCCAGTACACCAGGCCGCCTTCTGTACCTGGCCTATCTAAGTCCTCATCTGACTCCTCTGCTGCAGAACTAATTGTGACCTCATCCTCTAGCGAGCTGGCACCTGCGCTATTCTTTCCACCTGCCCTGGCTCCTGTGTACTTTTGCCCGGTGTCTCATCATGTGCAGATCCCTACTCTATCCTAGCCTCAAAAATACGCACAGTCAATATCTCAGCTGGTGGTTGTTGGCTGTGAGATCGAGTGATGTTGTCTCTTCACTGTCTTCTTCCTCTTTGTCCTCTGACTGGAAGGTTCCAGTTCTTGGGTATCTGAAATGAAAAAGGGCCAAGTGTTGGGTTGTGGTGAGGGGAGTGGAGTGGTATCCAATTTCATAGAATCAATGGAGGTTAAATTGGATAACCCATGAAAACGGGTTAAACCATGCTTGCACCTATCTGTAGCTTGTAAGTCAGAAGAGATTTTGGGATGAAGTGGGAAGAGAAAAAGAGGATTAGGAATGCAGCTACCCTCATCATCAATCCCTCCAGGAGCACCAGTGGCCACAACCTCAGTGATGCCCCTTCCCATAATGGCCAAAACTATCTTCTCCATGGGGGTTAAAACATGCAGGCATGCTTGTTCTCCTCCAGTTCTTTCCCACTGTCTCCCGTTATGCGCCACCTTCTCCTGCAAGAAAGATGGAAGTGTGTCAGTGAGTGTCCTGCAATATGTTTGGTGATCAGCCTCTCATGATTGAATAGCTGCCAGTGTTTGTGAGCTGTGAGTTGTGGGTACGAGACTTGCAACAGTGCTAAGTATGAGGGTGAATTTAAGAGTTGAGTACTAATTGATAGAGATTATTGTTAGGTGGGTAGAAACATAGAAAATAGGTGCAGAAGTAGGCCAGTCGGCCCGTCGAGCCTGCACCACCATTCAATAAGATCATAGCTGACCTGATCATGGACTCAGCTCCACTTCCCTGCCCGCTCCCCATAACCCTTTACTCCCTTATCGCTCAAAAATCTGTCCATCTCCGCCTTAAATATATTCAATGACCCAGCCTCCACAGCTCTCTGGGGCAAAGAATTCCATAGATTTGCAACCCTCTGAGAGAAGAAATTTCTCCTCCATTTTAAATGGGCGGCCCCTTATTCTGAGACAATGCCCCCTAGTTTTAGTTTCCCCTGTGAGTGGAAATACCCTTTCTGCATCCACCTTGTTGAGTCTCCTTATAAGTTTTAATAAGGTCACCTCTCATTCTTCTGAACTCCAATGTGTTATTGGAGCTACACCCCTGGCATTGACCTCTGCTGCATCATCTTCAGGCATCCCTCCTGAGCATGTCTGGAGGGATATCCTCCCTGCAGATACAAGGTGTCTCTCCTTCCCTTGCACCAAGACATCCAATGCATTATCAGCATAATTTGGTGTATGCTCACTTGCAAGTTCAGCCATTCTTCAATCTTTCACAGCACCAATTCAGTTTACAAAGGACTCCTAGCATTTCTTCCAGCCACAATGCATCTCCCCTTTAAGAGGCGCAGGTTGCCTTTAAGTCATACTAGCCACCCGTGATATCGGGCTCCCTGCTGACACGTGCAGCCAATGAATTAGCACTGACTGCATATAGCAATTATTTTTAAAAGCAGGCAGCATGAATTTAACATGCAGCCTACAACACAATGAATGGGCACGGGTTAATCGCATGCCCGTTTTCATGCGTTATCCAATTTAACCTCCACTGATTCTATGAAATTGGATACCACCCCGCTAGACTTGTATCCAATTCATTATACAGTTAGTGCTCTATCTATGAAGATAAATGTTTTCAGAGTGTCAGTTTCACATCAAATGTCACACTTCAAAGTGCTAATAGTACATAAAACAGAGAAAGAAAGGCAATCATTTCATGCTGCTTTTTTTTCTAACCTGGAGCTGGAAATTTACCAGAACCTTCCAATCTGTAAACCGCCTCTATTTAACAGCAATTAAACATTAATTACCCTGCGGCTGTGTTTACTTACAGCAATTAGGTTTTGTGGTATTAAAGGACTGCCACTTTAAACATACTGTACCTCGACTTTAACAGTGGTGCATTACATGGTGTAATGTTTCTGTCGTTATAAAACAGCAAATCTTCTGACTTGCCATGAACAATGCCATAGAAGATCCATTAGTTTTAATTAAATGTTTATTGGCAATGTGCCAGGACACTGGGCGAGTATATAATAAAACCCTCAAGATCCAATGAAGCAGCTGCACCTCACGACATATTTGGTGGAAGCACTGCTTCAGAATCCACAACCCAGGTGATCAAAGGAGAGTTGTACAAAGATCGGGAGCTGCAGCCAAAGTACCCAGCAAGTTAATACAGTCTACGCTTAATTCAACATCACGTATTTCAAATTATCTGATAGCTCAATGTATTTAGCACTACATTCCCACTTTGCTGTGTTACTTACATTACTTAATTCAAAACTATTGGATAATTCAATATTTCTTACAGTGCAAAACATGACTTCAAATAATCAGGAGCCAACATCAGCCGGGGCTGGTGCCAGGTTTGTAAATCCATTATGTATCCTTTGGTGTTGTCACTGGCAAGTTGCTAGAGCACCCCAATATAAAGGTAGCTCTTATTGCAATAACATTACAACAGTGACTACACTTCAAAAGTACTTTAATTGGTTGTAAAGCGCTTTGGGACGTCGTGAGGTTGTGAAATGGTGCTGTGTAAATGCAAGACTCTCTCTTTTTTTAACAACAAGCACTTGCATTTATATAGCACCGTTAACGTAGCAGAACGTCCCAAGTTGCTTCACCGGACAAACATTGACACCGAGACAAAGAAAGGGACATTAGGACATGCGATGAAACGTTTGGCCAAAGAAGTAAGTTTTAAGGAGCATCTTGGAGGAGAGAGAAATGGAAAGGCGGAGAGGTTTAGGGAGAGATTTCAGAGCTTAGGGCCTAGCCGGCTGAAGCCATGGCTGCCAATAATGGAGCAAAGGAAGTGGGAGATGTACAAGGGGCCAGAGTTGGAGGAACACACCAGTTGCTTTCAGCTACACCCTAATCTTATCCAAATTAATTTATAAATAAAAGAAGTTCCTACAAAAATTTAGCTCCAAGCTTGTGGCTGAAGAACAATAGTCTTCACACATTTTCTCCTTTGTCTTGGGACATTTCAGTTTTACACTATCTGTTAAAGCTTACCGCAAAATTGAGTTACTTGACAACAAGGCCCTTCATCAGCATTCTTTCCCTGTCAATAACTCAAGCATCAATCTTCCTGGTTGGCCTCACAAAGGGCAAGGGATCTTAACATTTTACTAAAAAAAAGCAAATCTGGTATTGTTGTGTATGCAATAACTGTTAGACTGAGTACTGTTTAACTCCAAGAGGTATGACTTTGGCTCTGCTTTATTAAGGCCCAAAGTGACCAATATACAAAATGGCTGGCCTTTTATACTTGGGCTGCACACACGAGCGTGCAGCCTAATGGCCTCCAACAGTGACACCATCTAGTGGCTAGTGATCCCAAAAGTACATACTTGACAGTACCCCCCTCTGAGATATTAACAGTCTTTTACAAATTGAGACGGTCCGGTGTTTTATGCTCCCAGGTTGACCATCTCAGTTCAACTCCAGCCTTGGGTGAGTGTTCAGAGTCTGTTGTGACTGGTGGCTGGGTGGCTGATCTGGTGGGAGTGTCAATGGTCATGTCAGGGATTGAAAGTCCATTTTCATTGAACATGTCAGTGATTAAAAGTCCCGATTCATTGATGACCACTGAGTCCTCTGATGACTGGGGGTAGGTTAGTTGGTCGTCGATTGTCTCTTCCTCCGACTGTTCCGGTTCGTCTGTGTGCCGCAGCTTTGTCTGATCCATATGTTTCCTGCATGTTTGCCCATTTTTGAGCTTGACAATAAATACTCTGTTGCCCTCCTTGGCCATGACAGTACCAGCGATCCACTTGGGTCCCTGACCATAATTCAGAACATATACAGGATCATTTACAGAAATATCGCGTGACACAGCTGCGCGATCGTGATACCCTTGCTGACTTTGTCTTCTATATTCAACATGATTATTCAAGTCAGGGTGTACAAGGGATAGCTTGGTCTTAAGACCTCTCTTCATCATTAGTTCAGCAGGCGAGACCCTGGTAAGTGTGTGTGGTCTTGTCCTGTAACTCAGCAGTATGCATGACAGGTGGGTTTGCAGTGACTCTTGGGTTACTCACTTCATACTCTGCTTTATGATTTGGACAGCACGTTCTGCTTGCCTATTGGATGCAGGTTTGAACAGTGCTAACCTTGCATGTTTGATACCATTGAGTTTCATGAACTCTTGAAACTCCTGAAGCACGATCCGTTGTCGCTAACAACGATGTCAGGCAGACCATGTGTGGCGAACATGACACTGAGATTCTCAATGGTAGCTGTGGATGTGCTGGATGACCATGATTATACACTCTATTCACTTCGAATATGCATCCACCACAACTAAAAACATCTTCCCCAGGAAGGGACCTGCAAAGTCTATGTGGATCCTGGACCATGGTTTGGACGGCAACGACCACAGACTCAGCGGCGATTCCGCTGGTGCTTTGCTGAGCTGCATAGAAACATAGAAAATAGGTGCCGGAGTAGTCCATTCAGCCCTTCGGGCCTGCACCACCATTCAATAAGATCATGGCTGATCATTCCCTCAGTACCCCTTTCCTGCTTTCTCTCCATACCCTTGATCCCTTTAGCCATAAGGGCCATATCTAACTGCCTCTTGAATATATCCAATGCAAGTGTTGCGCTGATGCACACATAATTCCAGCTCAGAGTCAACTCCCGGCCACCGTACATGAGACCTGGCGATGGCTGTCATCCTTACAATGCCGGGATGTGTGCTATGTAGCTCACGTACAAATTTGTCTCTCCATTTCTTAGGCATAACAACACGATTGCCCCACAGTATACAATCCGACTGAATACATAGTTCGCCTTTGCGACAAAGGTTTGGTCTCCTCGCACATTTGCTTGGGTATGACAGACCAATCACCTTTGAGGATGCAACTCTTCACCACCACTAAAATCGGGACCTGGCTGGTCTTAACTTGTTGAGCCGTGACAGGGGTTCCTTCACTCTCAAAAGCATCCATAACTAACAATAGGTCCACCGGTTGTGGCGTTTCCACCTCCGGTGTGGGCAACGGCAGATGGCTCAAAGCATTGGCACAATTCTCGGTGCCAGGTCTATGGCGAATGACATAATCATAAGCGGATAATGTCAGCGCCCATCTCTGGGCGCGGGATGAAGCATTGGTATTGATACCTTTGTTTTTAGAGAACAGTGAAATGAGCGGTTTGTGATCTGTCTCCAGTTTAAACCGAAGACCAAACAGGTACTGATGCATCTTTTTAACCCCATACACACAGGCTAGTGCTTCTTTCTCTACCATGTAGGCTCTTTCCGCTTTAGACAAACTTTTTGAAGCATACGCAACAGGTTGCAGTTTTCCCTGACTCATTAGCTTGTTGGAATATGCAACCAATTCCATATGACGAAGCATCACAGGCCAATACTAAATGTTTACATGGGTCATAATGTACCAGCAGCTTGTTAGAGCAAAGCAGATTAGTGGCTTTCTCAAAAGCTCTGTCTTGAGACGCACCCCACACCCAGTTGTCGCTTTTTCTTAGCCGCATGTGCAGTGGTTCTAATAAGGTGCTCACTTTAGGCAGGAAGTTACCGAAGTAGTTGAGTAGACCCAGGAATGAATGCAACTCCGTCACATTCTGCGGCTTGGGTTGATTCTTGATGGCCTTGGTTTTCGAGTCCGTGGGTCTGATGCCTTCAGCCCCAATTTTCCTCCCCAGGAATTCGACCTCTGGTGCCATGAAGACGCACTTCGAGCGTTTCAGTCTGAATCCCACTTTGTCCAGACGATGTAGAACCTCTTCCAGGTTGTTCAGATGTTCCTCAGAGTCACGACCTGTGATCAGGATGTCATCTTGGAACACGACGGTTCTGGAAACGGACTTCAGTAAACTCTCCATGTTCCTCTGAAATATTGCTGTAGCCAAGCGAATTCCAAAAGGGCACATGTAATAAATAAACAGTCCTTTATGCGTGTTAATGCACGTAAGTCTCTTCAACGTCTCAACCAGCTTTTGTGTCATGTAGGCCAATGTCAAGTCCAGTTTGGTGAACGACTTCCCCCCCGGCTAGCATTGCAAACAAGTCATCAGCCTTCGGTAACGGGTACTGATCCTGTTTCGAAACCCTGTTGATCGTAGCCTTGTAGCCTCCACAGATTCTGACTGTGCCATCATTTTTCAGCACAGGAACAATGGGGCTGGCCCATTCATTAAATTCAACCGGTGATATGATCCCTTCATGCTGGAGTCTTTCCAGTTCGATGACCACCTTCTCCCTCATCATATACGGAACTGCCCGAGCTTTATGATGGATGGATCTGCACCTTGGCTCCCGTGAAGTTGCTGATGTCTAGTTCGAACAGCGAGGAGAACTTGCTCAGTACTTGGGCACATGTATCTTTCTCCAACGACAATGCCTTGATGTCGTTCCAATCGCATCTGATTTTTTTCAAGCCAGTTCCTGCCAAACAGCGTTGCGTCATTGCCTGGGACAATCGAAAGCGGTAACTCGTGAACCGCACCGTCATACGACACTTTAATTATGGCACTGCCAATCACCGTTATGAGTTCTTTGGTGTACGTGCGCAACTTGACATTGACTGGACTCAGCCTGGGCCTCGCAGCCTTAGTATCCCACAGCTTGTCGAATGCCTTCTGGCTCATTATCGAATGACTCGCCCCCGTGTCCAGTTCCATCGATATCGGCACCCCATTAAATTTCACGTTGATCATTATCGGTTTGCTCTTCGTTAGGAACGAGTACCGTCCATACACTTCCTCCTCTGGTATCTCGGATTGCGTATCCGGATCCGCGCTAGACTGACCATCAACCTCCACTTGGTGTGTCGCAGCACGCTTGCTCATCTGCGGACACTTGCGGTGGAGCTGCACCACTCTCAGACAGCCTTTGCATCTAAATGGCTTAAATCGCACTACCGGTGATTTCCCCCACAACGCCAACACTGAGAAATCGGATGCATTCCCGCTGGCGGACTTAGTTGGGTAGGCCCTGCCATGTGCCGCTCTGCCGAACGCTGAATCAATCATATTTACAGTACTTGCCGAGTTTCAATTTTTCACTGATATCTGCTTTAGACTTCTATCCGTCATTATGCATGACGAAGCGATCGTGATGGCCCTGTTCAAGTCCAACGTCTCTACCGCCATATCACCTTGTGGTTGATGCCGATTACAAAGAAGTCCCGCATCATGTCTGCCAACACAGCCCCGAACTTACACGGTCCCGCTAGACGTCTCAGGCTGACAACGAATTCCGCTGCATTCTGGCCCTCTGAGCGAACGTGCGTGTAAAATCTGTATCTCGAGATGATGATGCCTTCGTCTGGCTTAAGGTGGTCCTGTACAATGTACACAATTCTTCATATGTCTTCTCTGTTGGACACACAGGCAGGAGTAGATTCTTTATCAGACCATAAATTTTTGGACCGCAAACCGTGAGGAACACCGCCCGCGCCGATCTGCATCGCTGATCTTCATTTTGTTAGCCATGAAGAACTGGCTCAAACGGTTCACAAAGTCTGCCCAATCTTCTCCTTCCACGAATCACTCCAACAATTCAATTGTGCTCATTTTTGCATGCAAAGGTTCTTGTTGTCTCGTCGCCAAAGTTGTATATGCAGTAATTGTTAGACTGAGTACTATTTAACTCCAAGAGGTATGACCTTGGCTCTGCTTTATTCAGGCCCATAGTGACTAATATACAAAATGGCTGGCCTTTTATACTTGGGCTGCACACACGTGCATGCAGCCCAATGGCCTCCAACAGTGATGCCATCTAGTGGCTAGTGATCCCAAAAGTACTTACATGACAGGTATTTATTGAGTTAAATCCTTTTTTTCATGGTTGGGAAGGTAAACAGCAAAAAGTTGTTGCTAAAAAAGACCATGTTCAAGGACATCAAAGATCAACATAGAACATAAAAAACTGCAGGAAAATATATTTCCACTCTAAAATAAATGCCCACAAACCTAGAAGAATTTCCTTTTTTCCCTCTAACTTCAAATAGTAGGGGGATAGGATTCAGCGGGATGCAAATCTCTTGCCTGCACGGATTAATTGCTGTGCATAAGCAGAGGAAGTAATTAACCTTTATGATGGGAGGCTACTGCATTTTATTATTTTGAGTATACAAACTCTTAGATAAATCTATGATAGCAAAATCATGCACAGACATGCTAAGTTCATCACAAACAAACTAAATTCTATCTGCATTCTGAAACCCTGTAAACAGGCTCATCATACAAGCTAGTTGTCAGCTGTGGCTCAGTGGTACCACTCTTGCTTCTGAGTCACAGGGTTGTGGGTTCAAGCTCCACTCCAGAGACTTGAGCACATAATCTTGTGCTGTCTTTCAGATGAGAGATTAAACCAAGACCTTGAGTGGCCTTTCAGGTGGATGTAAAAGATCCTATGTCACTATTCAAGGAAGAGCAGCGGGGTTCGCCTGATGTTCTGGGTAAAGTTAATCCCTCAACCAACATCACTAAAACAGTTTAGTCCATCATTTATCTCAATGTTGTTTGTGAGAACTTGGTGTGTGCAAATTGGCTATCTCGTTTCCCTGCATAACATTAACATTATCTTCTTGTCTCTGTCTGACCTGCTGAGCGTTTCCAGCATTTTCTGTTTTTATTTTAATCATCACTATCTGTACTTATCCTTATGACAACAACTAGCACCTTAATGTAGTAAAAAATCCCAAGACACTTCACAGGAGCGCTATCAGACAAACTTTGACACCACATGAGGATTAGACAGATGACCAAAAGCTTGATCAAAGAGATAGGTCACCTTAAAGGAGGAGAGGTAGAGATGCAGAGAAATTTAAGGATGGAATTCTAGAGCTTAGGGCTTAGGCAGCTGAAGGCATGGGCGCCAATTGTTGAGCGATAAAAATCTGGGATACGCAAGAGGCTAGAATTGGAGGAGTGCAGAGATCTCGGGGCAGGGGGG
This sequence comes from Pristiophorus japonicus, assembly GCF_044704955.1. Taxonomy (NCBI): domain Eukaryota; kingdom Metazoa; phylum Chordata; class Chondrichthyes; family Pristiophoridae; genus Pristiophorus; species Pristiophorus japonicus. Next base: position 247,404,522 of record NC_091981.1, on the reverse strand, counting down.
GGGGGAGGGCGGGGGGGGGTGGGGGTGGGGGTGGGGGCTGGGGGCTGGGGGCTGGCGGGTGTAGGCCAGGAGGAGATCACAGAGATAGGGAGGGGCGAGGCCATGGAGAGATTTGAAAGTAAGGATGAGAATTTTAAAATCGAAACGTTGCCAGACTGGGAGCCAATGTAGGTCAGCGAGCACAGGAATGATGGGTGAATGGGACATGCTGTGAGTTAGTATATGGGCAGCAGAGTTTTAGATGAGCTCAAGTTTACAGAGGATGCAAGGTGGGAGGCCAGCCAGGAAAGCACTGGAATAACACATTACAACAGTGAGTGCACTTCAAAAATACTTTATTGGCAGTTAAGCGCTTTGGGACGTCCATCGGTTGTGAAAGGCACTATATAAATGCAAGTCTTTCTTTCTTTTAGTCGAGTCTAGAGGTAACATAGGCATGGATGAGGGTTCCAGCAGCAGATGATCTGAGGTGGGGCAGATGTAGGCCAGGAGGAGATCACAGAGATAGGGAGGGGCGAGGCCAAGTAAGCGGGTTTTTTTTTACAACATTTTACATGATTGATGACATTGTACACCAAAAAAAGTGCATGTTTCTTTTAAGGCCCATGTGATGTGCATTAACTGCATCGTTTCGGGGTATTGTTTTTAAAAGTTTCAAAAATTGCACAATATTTATTTTGTAAATGTGCCAAAGTTGGACGGACGATGTTACAAATGTTATGATCTTCAATGATTTTATTAAAATGTTAATCAACACAGCATTAGCTGTGAGCCCACTCTGCACTTTATGCTTTACTAGGGGGAAAATCTTTAATCTCAAGTCATGCTTGAAGTTTGTTAATTTTATATTCATTTCTTTTAGTTCTGTGCTTGAATGTGCTTTATCGGTGTATGCAGCATTTCAGGAATCTGAGCTAAAGCTTTAATAACAGCTTGATAATTGATTGGAACACTGCAGTCTGGGTTTGAATGACTTTGGTAAGCTCAAGTAGTCCATGCCAGTTCCTAGTCACTGTGGTGTATGTAACACACAAATCACTGACTCCACACGGTCTGGTGTTGATATAACTGCTGTGACCTTAGTCCTTTATTGTGTAACTCCAGAGTGCCTCTCAGGTGTGGTGGGCAGCCTTTTATACTCTGTCTTGTAGGTACTTTCAGGTCTCCCACCACACCGCCCTCTGTGGCGCACCATTGTACTTATACATTTAATGTACCTGGACAATACATAACATCTCACTCCCCCCCCCCAGTACCAAAAGCCATTGCCGGTGACCTCTACCTTGTTCGTCCTGGTTGATTTGTGAGTGTGAGTCCATGACCATCCACTTCCCTCTTCTCCCCCATGTGGAGGACCCGGTGCAAACATGTGGTATTTGCAGTCCTTACATGGGTGATAAGGTACACGAGCATAACCTCCAACAGAAAGCAGGTATACTTAGACGGTACATTAGTATGGTACATATAATATGTGGTACAGATGTTATGTCAAAAGGTTGCAGGTACACTGAACAGTTATTTAATCCCAGCTCCTCTGGGTGAGGTACGGTGGCCCTTTTTGCCAGAGGTAATGGGCTGCGCTGAGACAGGGTATCGCAACTGGTGCGTTGCCTCTGTTCTCATGAAGTAGTCGCCTTTGCAGCTGCTGAACCATTGCATGAATCCCCTAAATTGAAAATCGCATTGGTAACGTTAGTCACGGATCCATATCCCTTTTACTTAAACCTCGTGGTATTAACTCTTTTCATAATTTGTAATTCATATCCATTATTTTAAACACAGTAACCATTCAGCATTAAAATATTAATTTTTATCATAAATCCGTCATCCTACATTCACGTAGCTCATTTGGACTCGCTCTTGCCTTACAAAAGTCTTTTTGTGGGGACCGCCAACGGTGTAAGGCCCTTTTAAGACTCCCAGGTGCATTTCCCTTTTAAGATGCCATCTTGTGGTTCCCACGAGGCTTCCCTTGGGCGCCGCCATTTTAGGTGCTCTGCTGGCCTTTGTCTGCAAGCTTCGTTGCCACGAGGCTCACCACCATCTTGAGCTTGCTGGCGAAGAAAGAACAGAAGGGACAAGGAAGAAAGGAAGGGAAAAAAACAGCCCAGAGCAACCCACCTTGACAAAAGTGGCTCCCTGGACTCGATCAGTCACAATCCCTGTGAGTCCCTGCGTACTTGCTGCCGCATCCGCCGCTCTGGTTTGCATTCTCCCGAGCCACGCCAGCCGCCGCCGCAGCCTCCGCTCCCACCGTTGTCTCCGCACTTGCCGCTCCTCCTGCGGCCGCACTTGCCGCCCCTCCTGCGGCCGCCGTAGCCGCCTCTCCTGCGGCCGCTGTGGCCGCCACCATTGCAGCGGCTACCGCCGCCCGACTTTTCCTCTGCGTGGGTCCCCCAGATCCGCCGGCCTTTGATGGACCTCCCGCTCATCACCCGCAGCGCCCCGCCGGCCCACACCCCAGCAATCGGCCCGTACCTGCAAACTTGTTCTTCCAGGGTCTGCCCGTCTCTGGAGGCTGAGGCTGCAGGATTGCTTGAGGTCAGGAGTTCTGGGCTGCTGTCGCCTGTGTGTCAATTTAAGCTGCAGCTCCAGTTCGGTCGGCGCTGCTCTTTGGAAACCCGGGGGACAGCGGTCTGTGGAGGAATGAAGTCTTCCCAGCTCCCATGGACCTTTCCCATCCATCTTCTGCCGAGAAGCGTCGGCCCATCGCCTGCAATAACCCACAAGGGTAAACCGTGCGTCTCGCACCCATGAGATACCTGCACATCCGCTCTGCCAAGAATAGGTATCAGTTCCTTGGTGTAGGTATGCAGCTTTGCCGTGACCGGGACCAACTTGGGTCGTGCAGCTGGGTTGACCCACAGTTTATCGAAAGTTCTCTGACTCATCAACGACAGACCCGATCCCGTATCCACTGCCATACTCACTGGGACTCCGTCAATTTTTACTTCCATTATCACTGGGGGCAAATCTTCGGTACACGTATACAGTCCCAACACCTCATCTTCTTCTACCTGCTCCTCGCTGAACAGTGGATCATCCACCATCTCCTCAGCCACACGGTGAGTCAGATTTCTTTTACACATGCGCTGAAGGTGGCCTTTCAGGTGGCAGGTATTGCACGTATACTCCACAAACCTGCACCAGTGAGCCCCATGGCTTCCTCCGCAGCGCCAGCATAGTGCTGCTTGATTGGCCCCTCTCAGCGGACTCTGAGTTCCAGGACCCCAATGTCCGTGCTCTCTGCCCGGGGCAGAGCCACGTTCTGCAGTTTTGTCCGTGGTGGGCGCTATCCTGTGGACAGTGCCTGCCGGGTTCGAGACTGTGTGGATCATTTGCTTGGTGCTGCAAATCGAGGTCATATATGTCCGGCTGATGGTGATGGCCTTTGTCAGGGTGACTGTGGGTTCCGTGGCCAGCAGCTTGTAAAGGAGTCCCTCGTGGCCAATCCCCATAACGAAAACATCCCGCAACGCCTCGTCAAGGTGTGCCCCAAAATCACACGGCGCCGCGAGTCTCCTGAGGTCCGCAGCATATTTGGTGACATCCTGGCCCTCAGATCTGCAATGATGGTAGAATTTGTATCTGGCCGTGAGGATGCTCTCCTTTGGTTTCAACTGGTCACGAATGAGTATGACCAGCTCCTCATATGACTTGTCCCTGGCGCTTGCGGGTGCCAGCAAATCCCTGACGAGACAGTAAACCTCATCACCACAAATGGAAAGCAATATCGCCTTACGCTTCTCTCTCAATGCGTTCGTGTGCCCCGTCAGGTCGTTTGCTGTGAAGTAGTACTCGAGCCTTTCTGTAAAGGCCTCCCAAACATTGCCCACGGTAAAATCCTTTAGCGAGCCCAGAGTAGCCATGGTTGCGTGGAATTCGTCCGCGTCCTCATTGCTAATGTGGTGTATGTAGCACACAAATCACTGATTCTACACGGTCTGGTGTTGATATAACTGCTGTGCCCTTAGTCCTTTATTGTGTAACTCCAGCGTGCCTCTCAGATGTGGTGGGCAGCCTTTTATACTCTGTCTTGCAGGTACTTTCAGGTCTCCCACCCACAGCGCTCCCTGTGGCGCACCATTGTACTTATACATTTAATGTACCTGGACAATACATAACAATCACCACACAAAACTGCACAAAGTTGGCGATCACAGGGCAATCCTACTCATGTCGTGTTTATATTACAGGATCCCTTCAAAGATAGCAGCTTGTTCCCAGTGCTGTGGAATCTGCTTCATTTGTGCTGCAGTTTCTAAGTGTTGGAATATTGTAGTAACTGTGTGTACTCTGTTTGGACGTTGTGATTCAGGAGATATCAGAGCTACCCTGAATGACTGTGGAAGGTCCTTAAGACCAAGGATTGAAAAACACGGGTGACCTATTTGGGTTGAGCACTCAGATTGCCACAGCCAAAGAAATGTGGTCGGAGCTAACAGAGGAAGTGCTTATCATGTTGCCCCCAGCAGCAACAACAAAAAAACATCATCAGGTGGACTTCGGCAGCCCTAGGGCTGGACATGATTTACCTTACAGTCATTGGCAGCAGTACTGTATGGTAATTGCACATTCAGAGAGGCATGAATAGCAGTTATGGGGAATGGAGATAGCAGTGTGTTACTGCAAGGCGTGCTCTGAGATTGTGGAACAAAGTGGAGCTAGCTTTGCTCGACATCAAACCTGCACTATACCTGACCTGAGTACAAAGCTAGGAAAAATGATCAGGGAATAAAATTTACCAAGATTTATTATGAGGAAAAAGTAATTAAAAAAAATGCACATAAGGAGAAAGAAGGCAGACAGGCAAATGAAACAATGAAATTGGGTGGGGCAACTAATCAGTCCCACAGTTACTGCAACAAAAGAAATCGCCCTTGTACCGGCTGCTGGAGTACCTCAGTGAGCTCAGAGAATCGTATCCTTGTTAGTTGGATAGGTTTTACATTCTAAGCCAGGGAGTCTAATCTGCAAATGCCAGGAAAAATATTTTTTTCAGCATGTTTGGATTAGAATGTCAAGAAGCATTCTGTTTTACCAAATTCCCATTAAAAACAGAAAGAAAATTGTCTTCCTACAAGATTGTATTTCAGTTACAACCTCAAGCCACCTTGTTTTCATTTGTTTGGATTTTGTCATATTAAGTTGAAAAACAGTGCAAAAGTTAAAACAAATATAAATTCCACAGCACTGGGAGCCTAATGTATTACCAGCTGTTTTCCTTGTTCCAGAAAATTAGTTATCTCAACGGGCTAAGATCCTGGCCTGGAGAACGTTAGTAGGTTCATGATCAGCAAGTTTGTTTTTGTTTTTCTGATGTGTTGTGAGATTCTCGCTTCTCGGGGCTCCCAACTCCATCCCTGACAGTGCTGTCAGCATGCTGACCAGCATGCCACCTGCTCTCGGGCCTATCCCAGTGCTGTACGCAAGAGTGGTTTACAATACTCTTCCTCTGGTTTGTCTTCCTTTCCCATGGGGATTTAGTTGGCTTTCCCTCCCTAACAGTATTTTGATTATGTAATCAAAGATGAGCATCCAACTGTCAAGATGTTTCAGAGATACAGATTCTGACCCCAGTATTTGAGCCCTGTGGTCTGCTGCCTTAAATGCAGTGTGGGGGGGAGGGGGTCAGGACTCCCACCCATCCAAAGGCTGTGACACTGACCCTGCCAGAAAATGCGGGGTCACCTAATTTTAATATAGCTGGGCAGCTCATGTATCTGCCAGCACCTCCCTCGGGGAGGCTCAAATAATTTATACGGGGGACGATGTTCCGGGGGCACAGCTGCAGATCTTAAAGCTGGCCTGCACTTAAAGCAGGATCAGCGGGGAGCAAGACCCAGAAATGGCACCAATAGGAACAACTAAAAGAAGAGCAACTTCTCCAGAGACTGATATAAACATTCTTCTGACCGGAAATTAGGCACGGGAGGGTTCCAATAGTGGGAATAGGTGACAATAAACCTGCCATAATAGCAGCCAGCACCCTGTGGAAGGAAGTGGCACAGACAGTGAGTGGCAACTACCTCACCCCCCCAGGGTCCTGCTCCAGGAGAGGAAGAACTTTAATTACTGTTTTTAGCTATTTATGCCATTTCTCTGGGGTTTTCAAACTTGTCATAGATGTTAGCCTCACAGAATCTCAGGGCCCACAATGGTATAATCCCGTGAACTAAATGAACTGTACAGACTCCTTCCCATGGAAGAAGGAAGAAAGAACTTGCATTTATATAGCGTCTTTCATGACTTCAAGATGTCCCAAAGTGTTTTACAACCAACAAAGTACTTTTGAAGTGCAGTGACTGTTGTAATGTTGGGAAACATGGAAGCCAATTTTCCCACAAGGTCCTCCTACAAACAGCAATGAGATAAATGACCAGATCATCGGTTTTAGGTGTTGGTTAAGGAAATAAATTTTGCCAGGACACTGGGTGAACTCCCCTGCTCTTCTTTGAATAATGCTATGAGACCTTTTACATTCACCTAAGAGGGCTGACGGGTCCTTGATTTAACATCTCACCTGAAGGACGGCACCTCCAACAGTGCAACACACCTGCAGTACTACGCTGGAGTGTCAGCAGATTATGTGCATAAGTCTCTGGAGTGAGACTTGAGCTCATGACCTTTTGGCTCAGAGTACTACCAGTAAGTCACAGCTGACACCAGAAATAAATTATACGACTGGAGAATCCTATAATGCATGGATTCCCTTCAAAGAATCATAATCTATGGGAACTCCTTAATGGGAGTGATAAGAGTCCTCCAAAAGTTAGCAAATGAAACAGTCTATGCCTGACTTGACTATTCCAACGCACTCCTGGCTTGCCTCCCACCTTCTGCCTTACATAAACTAGAGCTGATCCAAAATTCGGCTGCCCGTGTCCTAACTCTCACCAAGTCTCGTTCACCCCTTGTGCTCGTTGACTCACATTGGCTCCCGGTTAATCAACGCCTCGACGTCAGAATTCTTATCCTTGTTTTCAAATCTCTCCATGGTCTCGCCCTTCCGTATCTCTGTAATCTCCAGCCCCACAATCCCCTGAGATGTCTGCGCTCCTCTAATTCTACCCTCTTGAACATCCCTGATTATAATCATTCCACCATTAGTGGCCGTGCCTTCTGTTGCCTAGGCCCTAAGCTCTGGAATTCTCTGCTTAAACATCGCCACCTCTCTACATCTCTTTCCTTCTTCGATTCACTCCTTGAAAGCTTTTGGTCACCTGTCCTAATTTCTCCTCATGTGGCTCAATGTCAAATTTTTTTGTCTCATAATACTCCTGTGAAGCGCCTTGGGAATTTTCACAACGTTAAAGGTGCTATATGAATACAAGTTGTTGTTGTTAAAAGTAACAAACATTTTGTTTACATGCAGGAAAATGTATGCCCATAATTCCTATGGATGACAAGCTACAGGAGAAGACTTGGTTGACCCAGCAGGAACAAGAGTCCATGGGCAAATTGGAATCCCACTGAGCTGAGGTACTAGGGGAAGGGTATGAGAGGACCCGCACCCACAGATGGTTTGTGAAGAATAAATGTTAATGTTCAAAGAAAAAAAGAGTTTTCTGACACTGACACTCTGAAGAAATCCTTATGTGAGCAGAACAGTAAGGAAGAAGTGGATCGCAGGAAACATAGTGGATTTCTGTGACTTTTCTATTCACAAGAGCTGGAAGCAAGAAAAAAAAGAAGCAACAAGAGACAGGGGTAGAAATTGGTATGCCCATTTTACACCTGAAAAAAGCTGTAACAATTTAGCAGTGGGATGGCCTGTGCCCAATCTGCACAGGCATTGGTTCCACTGCTAAGTTCGAGGGGCCTAAATTTTTAAGCATTCTGAGCAGATGTCTAAAACAGGCGTTGGGCTGCTAGAATATGTTAATCAAGGGCCTGTTGAAGGACCCTCAAGACTACTCCCCCTCGGCTCCACCGTACTTCCACTGAGAGCTGCCGGCTGCAAACGCCCCCCTCCCCCCCCCCCCACCCCCACCTGCTGTCCTTTTCCCCCTCTCATAGAAATTTACAGCAAGGAAGGAGACGATTTCAGCCCATCATATCTCCTGGGACTTAACTGAGGGCCAGTGAGGCAAGTGGCCCTAAATTTAATCCTGCAGAAGGGCAAGATGCCTGTGGAGGCACCGCCAGCTCTTCCAAAATATTTAGATAAGGCCTGTGGCCCAATTTTGGCCCAGCCTCGGGACTCCCTGTTTGGGTGCAAGCTGCTCACGTAGTACCATATCTGGGCTCAAAAAAAACCAACTTGAATTTATATCGTGCCTTGATATGTAGAAACCTGTGCCTGCAGTTGGACACTAATTAAGTATTCAAGGGGAAATTTTAACTCTTGCGATCGGGGACAGGTGGGGTGGGGGTGGGGGGGGGGGGGCGGTGCTGGAAGAATAGTGAAGGGTTTAAAATGGAATGGCTCTGTTTCCCACTCTGATCTCACTGAGTCTCCATTTTAACGCCACTGGTTTTACCACTGGTATAAGGCAAGAAGGTTTTAAAACTTATCTTAACGGGCCTCACTAGCTTCCAATCAGCTTCACCTAGTGGGGTGGCCATGGTGGACACCTGCTCAGGAGTGAGTTAAAATACCATTGGGGTCAAATGGATGTTATGGGACCCCTATTTGCATATGTTAATGAGGCTCCTGCCAATGCCCAGTGGAAGCCTCTTCAACCGCCAAAACCAGCGCTGTTAAAATGGGGGGAATCGGCGGGATGGATCAAGGAATGGAGCTGCTGCATTGTAACAGCTCCACCATGCCTTTGCCGTTGATCAGGGAGAGTTCAAATTCCCCATGCGGTTTTAGCAATTACTAATACCTTTGTAGTTCTGCTAATGTCTTCGAGCAAATTAGAAAAGTTTCTAAACATTTCACTTTTCCAAATAGCAGCTTTGCAGCTCTGTTTAATATGATCAAGATTTTATTTATAAAACAGTGACTTTCACTGTTCGGCTGCATTAAATATATTTAAAGATGAAACAGACTCACCAAGGACATATTCCAGCCTCCTTCAAAGGCAAGATTCATATAAGGGAACATCATGAGAAAGATTTCCGTCTCATTACATAAGTAGTAGATATGTGCCGCAAAAATATTTCACCCTCCCCATTAATGGTTGCACGGGATTTTTCTACTAGCGTGCTGTGTAAATGAGAGGTAGAAGAAGAACCCTTAATGTGGCGCAAATACAGGGGAATAGACCTAGAATTAATTTTGCACAGAAACGTACTCAAAACCTCTACAGGCAAGGAATTTTGTCTTGTGTCAGCTGTGTCTCAGTGGGTAGCACACTCGCCTCTGAGTCAGAAGGTTGTGGGTTTAAGTCCCACTCCAGGGACTTGAGCACACAAATTTAGGCTGACCCCCTCCCCCCCCCCCCCCCCCCCCCCCCCCCCAGTGCAGTGCTGAAGGAGTCCTGCACTGTGTCAGAGGTGCCGTCTTGCAGATGAGGCGATAATCCGAGGCCCCGTCTGCCCTAGTTATCTCCGGTGTCCTGGCCAATATTTATCCCTCAATCAACATAACCAAAACAATTTATCTGGTCATTATCACATTACTGTTTGTGGGAGCTTGCTGTCTGCAAATTGGCTGCCGTGTTTCCCACATTACAACAGTGACTACACTCCAAAAGTACTTCATTGGTGCTTTGAGACATCTGGTGGTCATGAAAGGCGCTATATAAATTATTTTGTTTTGTGATATTGCAATATTTTAATTCCTAATTGCCCCATTGTTACTGTAACACGGAGTGCAATGAGATTGGATGGAAGCTTGTGCCTACAGTTTTTCAGACAGTCACCTGAATTTTCCACATTGTGATCCTGATCTTGCACATGCTATCATGAGGAAACACCAAGAATTCCCCAAAGGGAGGACGTAAAATCAAAGGGCCAGTCACTTCAGGCCACTCTCACACACACCTCAGCCATTAACTATAAAGTGACACAGGCCTGTGGACAAGTTTCCAGTCTGGACCCTTGGCTAGGAAAGATGTGAGTCATGAAGAGACATCAATATGGAAAAAAGGCAGAAAATCAATTGAATTCCAAAAAAAAATGCCAACTAGCAGGAAAGAAAAAAAACATTCACTTTTCAAAACCACTCATGATCCCTAAGGGCATGAATATCTCCCCAAAAGCTCCTTTGAAGACCAAACCAGCTTTGATGCTGCCCATTTTCACTCGACAAAAGTACCAGATTTCCCCAGTGGCTGAAAGTAAAATAGCCCTTGATCAAAGAGACCCAATACAGTATTAAAACACAGATTATGGAAATCCTTTCCTAATGCAAAAGTATTCTCTTCGATTAGCACAAAATATCCAAGTTAAATATTATCACTTTAAAATTACCCTGGTGATTCAAATATTTTCCCCATCTGCGCTTTGTTGTGGAATGTTAATGAAATGCGATATTTTGATGAATCATTGAAGCAGATTTCACAGTTAAAGAAAGTTGGGTATGGGCCAAGGAAAACAAAAAAATTAAGAACCATGCTGCTGGTACAAGTTGCTTAAGATTGTTCTCATCAATATCAAACCTAAAATAATACTGTGGCACGGGCCGAATATTTTTTGAAGCAAATTGATAAGTAGTGGTAATTATGTAAGTACACATTTCCACATAGAACCGAGTCCTGCTCTTGTGTGCACATGATGCCTCTTTGGCTCTTATTGTTCTTCTTTATGGCTGACATGGTAATATTTACGTTAACTAGTTGTGCCTAATGACACCGAACATTGTTGTAGAATTATTAGCAAATTGTCCATGGCATGTCTATGTTTACAAAAGGGACCAATCTGGAGATCATTTCCTAATAAGGTTTTTTTCAAGCTCAAATATTGCCATAATAGCCAAAGTCACCAGAGCTGTGGAATCCTGTTCTTCCAACATTGATTTACACAAATTAGAACAGCCATGTCTATCTAACAATTCAGAAGGAATTTGTCAATACATTAAGAACTCTATCTTTCAAATAATTATTTAATCAACAAGAACTGTGAATATGTGTAGAAAAATACATTTGTAACTGAGCTTAATCACATTCACATCTCAAGGAAAGCATCTACCCATGATGGCTGTGCTAAAGCTAAAACAAGTGCAAATTCTACCCCAATACACTTATAAATTCAGACAATGTGTCAAATGAAAACCATGATATTTGCAGTAACAAATGGAAGTAACAGTAAAGCTAGTCTATTTGAATTCAAATAATGTCATAAATACAACACATGATGAACTTTAATATAAAGTTTAGTTATACAGTTGATAAAACGTATTATATAGATTAGTTAAGCAGATGCAGTTTCTTGCTGGTTTGCATGTGTTTCAACCCTCACCATGTATGAGCCAGCTGATCATAGTGTGCACGATGAAAGGATGAAGCACTAAATGTGGCCAAGAAGGTGAAGTAGTTATGAGAGCAGTAGCAGCTATTGAGGGTGAGAGTAAAAGCAGTGCTTCCCTGAGGATTCCCAGGGATACAAGGGAAGGAAGAATTGATATGTGATGGCAAAGGTAGATTCCTTCAGGGCTGTGCAGAAACTTTGAGAAATGTGAAGGGGAGTTTTACCTTGGCACTGCTGGTGAGATATTGTTAAATTTCTTTCTGCGCTGCAGGCAGATGCTGGAGATAAAGTTGCTCACACTGATATATTCTGCCACCTCTTGTTGGGCTCGATTACCAAACCCCCTTGGCATCCACCAACCATGGAACTTTCCTCCTTTCACAAACTTGCTCCACCAGCATCTTCACAAAAAATCCCCAAACTTTGAGACCAATGTTCCCTGTGAGCTGCACCTTGTTCTGCGTGGCCTGTGACTTTTAATGTGCGGTCCCTTTAAATTTCTGCGTATGCGCGGTATTTACCATGTAAAAGCCGGTGAGCGGTGTGAACATTGCTTGGGATCCTGCTGAAACTCATCTTTCACCCCTGCAGCTCCACAGTGTTACTTCCCTGTTTTGGCCACAAAACATAAATAATGCTCCCCTTTAAGAACCTGCAGAGCTTTAAGAACCTACAGCAGCGTCCGATTTCCCATTTCCTAATCGGTGAACTGCCATGGGAAGTGCTTTACTCATGGCAGCTGGCCTGCCGCATGGGAATGAGGGGCTCCCCGAAAATGAAGTGGATCTCCCAATGATACCTCTGCGTCCCCGTTGCTCTCGTCCCATCCACCTCCCACCGATATCATGCTGGGAGACCAATATTGACTCCTGGGTCAATATTTTCCAAATTAGCTTCCAATATACACAAAGGAGATCAGAGAAATAATGAAGTCTAAAGAATTTTCTAACATGAAAAACAATTTATTTCAATACTAAAAAATATTATGTCACAATCCTTTGAACTGAACTGGCCCAGTACATCATATATGCTTGCAACATTTTATGTTTCAATGCAAACAGTCCTGATTGCTGAACTGCCTCAGTGTGTTTACAAGGCTATTGTAGGAGCTTATACCTTGGCGTTGTATTAATTCGAAATCATAAGAGTGTGCCATGAGATAACCTCAGGTTGTCCCAAAGTGTAGTCACTTTTGTAATGTAGGGAAATGTCACCAAAATAATAAAGTTTTTATAAGTATGAGAGAATATGTACAGCTTAGAGAGTAGTTAATACTCAGAGGGTTAAAGTGTTTGCCCCGGAGGACAAAATAATGTTGGCCGCTGCCGCTTTGGGACCCCACCCTCACAATCGTGACCCCCCCCTTCCCAACCTTAGCTTGCTGATAGCAACAACAATAAAAACACCTTGTATTTATACAGAGCCTTTAATATAGTCAAACATCTCGAGGCGCTTCATAGATGTGTTATAAGACAAAACAAATAAATTTGACCCTGAGCCGCATAAGAAGACATTACGGCAGGTGACCAAAAGCTTGGTCAAAGAGGTAGATTTTAAGGAAAGAGGAGATGCAGAGAGTTGGAGAGGTTTAGGAAGGGAATTCCAGAGCTTGAGACCTAGGCAGCTGAAGACACGGCCACCAATGGTTGAGCAGTTACAATCAGGGTGGCTCAAGAGGGCAGAATTTGGGAGCGCAGACATCTTGGGGGGTTGTGAGGCTGAAGGAGATTACAGAGATAGGGAGAGGCGAGGCCATGGAAGGATTTGTAAACAAGGATGAGAATTTTGAAATTGAGGCATTGCTTAGCAGGAGCCAATGTAGGTCAGCGAGCACAGGGGTGATGGGTGAGCAGGACTTGGTGCAAGTTAGGACACCGGCTGCCAAGTTTTGGATGACCTCAAGTTTACGTTGGATAGAATGTGGGAGGCCAGCCAGGAGTGTGTTGGAGTAGTCAAGTCTAGAGGTAACAGAGGCATGAGCAGCAGATGAGCTGAGGCAGGGGTGGAGATGGACAATGTTATGGAGGTGGAAATAGGCGGTTTTAGTTATGCTGCGGATATGTGGCCGGAAGTTCATTTCAGGGTCAAATATGACACCTAGGTTGCAAACAGTCTGGTTCAGCCTGAGGCAGATGCTAGGGAGAGGGATGGAGTCGGTAGCTAGGGAACGCAGTTTGTGGCGGGGACCAAAGACAATGGCTTCGGTCTTCCCAATATTTAATTGGAGAAAATTTCTACTCATCCAGTACTGGATGTCGGACAAGCACTCTGAGTTTAGAGACCATGGAGAGATCAAGAGAAATAGTGATGAAGTAGAGCTGGTTGTCGCCAGCGTATATGTGGAAACTGACGCCGTGTTTTTGGATGATGTCGCCAAGGGGCAGCATACAGATGAGAAATAGGAGGGGGCCAAGGATAGATCCTTGGTGGACTGTCATGTATGTACTTTTGGGATCACTAGCCACTAATTGGCGTCACTGTTGGAGGCCATTGGGCTGCGCGCACGTGTGTGCAGCCCATATAAAAGGCCAGCCATTTTGTATATTAGTCACTTTGGGCCTTAATAAAGCAGAGCCAATGTCATACCTCTTGGAGTTAAACAGTACTCAGTCTAACAGTTATTGCATACACGATATTTGGCGACGAGGAAACAAGAACCTTTGCAAGCAAAAATGAGCACAATTGGATTGTTGGAGCGATTTGTGGAAGGAGAAGGTTGGGCAGATTTTGTGAGCTGTTTGAGCCAGTTCTTCGTGGCCAACAAAATGGAGGAGGTCGGTGATGCAGATCGGCGCCAGGCGGTGTTCCTCACGGTTTGCGATCCAAAAATTTATGGTCTGATAAAGAATCTACTCCTGCCTGTGAGTCCAACAGAGAAGATATATGAAGAATTGTGTACACTGGTACAGGACCATGTTAAGCCAGACGAAGGCATCATCATCTCGAGATACAGATTTTACACGTTCCGCTCAGAGGGCCAGGATGCGGCAGAATTCGTTGCCAACCTGAGACGTCTACCGGGACTGTGTAAGTTTGGGACTGTGTTGGCAGACATGCTGCGGGACTTCTTTGTAATCGGCATCAACCACGAGGTGATCCTGCGTAAACTACTGGCGGTGGAGACGTTGGACTTGAACAGGGCCATCACGATCGCTCAGTCATGCATGACGACGGGTAGAAGTCTAAAGCAGATATCAGTGAAAAATCGAAACTTGGCAAGTACTGTAAATATGATTGATTCGGCGCTCGGCAGAGCGGCACATGGCAGGGCCTACCCGACTGCGTACGCGAAACCTGTGGCTGCCCAAAGTCTGCCAGCGGGAATGCATCTGATTTCTCCATGTTGGTGTTGTGGGGGAAATCACCGGCACCAGCAGTGCCGATTTAAGCAATATAGTTCCAAAGGCTGTCTGAGAGTCGGGCATCTCCAACGCAAGTGTCCACAGATGAGCAAGCGTGCTCCGACACACCATATTAAGGATGATGGTCAGACTAGTGCGGATACGGATACACAATCTGAGATACTAGAGGAGGAATTGTATGGACTGTACTCGTTCCTAACTAAGAGCAAACCGATAATGATCAATGTGAAATTTAATGGGGTGCTGGTATCGATGGAACTGGATACGGGGGCAAGTCAATCGATAATGAGCCAGAGGGCATTCGACAAGCTGTGGGATACTAAGGCTGTGAGGCCCAGGCTGAGTCCAGTCAATGTCAAGTTGCGCACATACACCAAAGAACTCATAAGGGTGAAAAAACAGTAAAAGGGAATATTATTTGAATGGGGAGAAATTACAACATGCTGCGGTGCAGAGGGACCTGGGGGTCCTTGTGAATGAAACTCTTTTGAGTTTACCTGAAAATAACCATAAACATTAAACCGTGCCACCCGCCTGGGTGACACAGCAGACATTTTCAAGGCCCCTTTTTTTTTCCTTTTTTTTTGGGGCGCTAAAATCAAATTTTTTCCAGTGCCCCCTATAAAAGGGGAGGGGGACACTAAAAGCACCGGCAATTAAAACAAATTAAACTTTAAAACGTAAAATCAAATTAAAATTTGGTTGCCGGGCGTGATGATGCACTCCAGTCCCTCCGGTGCCCACCTCTCGCGGAAGGCCGCGAGCGTACCGGTGGACACCGCGTGCTCCATCTCCAAGGACACCCTGGACCGGATGTAAGAGCGGAAGAGAGGCAGGCAGTCAGGTTGAACGACCCCCTCGACCGCCCGCTGCCTGGACCGGCTGATGGCACCCTTGGCCGTGCCCAGGAGCAGTCCTACGAGGAGGCCTTTGGACCTACCCACTCCCCTCCGCACAGCGTGCCCAAAGATCAGGAGAGTGGGACTGAAGTGCAGCCAGAATTTCAGGAGCAGCCCCTTCAAATAATAAAACAGGGGCTGCAACCTTGTGCATTCCATAAAAACATGGAACACGGACTCTTCCAGACCGCAGAAATTGCAGGCGGCCTGGGAGTCCGTGAACCGGCTTAAGAATTTGTTGCACGGCACTGCTCCGTGCACCACCCTCCAGGCCAAGTCCCCGATGAATAGTGGTCCTTGTGAATGAAACTCTTTTGAGTTTACCTGCAAAACATAAAAACATTAAACGGTGCCACCCGACCTGGGTGACACTCCAGACATTTACAAGGCCCTTTTTTTCCCCCCCTTTTTTGTGTTTTTTTTTTGTGTTTTTTTCTTTTTTTTTTTTTTTGGGCACTAAAATCACAATTTTTCCCCAGTGCCCCCTATAAAAGGGAAGGGGACACTAAAAGCACCGGCAATTAAAACAAATTAACTTTAAAACGTAAAATCAAATTAAAATTTGGTTGCCGGGCGTGATGATGCACTCCAGTCCCTCCGGTGCCCACCTCTCGCGGAAGGCCGCGAGCGTACCGGTGGACACCGCGTGCTCCATCTCCAAGGACACCCTGGACCGGATGTAAGAGCGGAAGAGAGGCAGGCAGTCAGGTTGAACGACCCCCTCGACCGCCCGCTGCCTGGACCGGCTGATGGCACCCTTGGCCGTGCCCAGGAGCAGTCCTACGAGGAGGCCTTCGGACCTACCCGCTCCCCTCCGCACAGGGTGCCCAAAGATCAGGAGAGTGGGACTGAAGTGCAGCCAGAATTTCAGGAGCAGCCCCTTCAAATAATAAAACAGGGGCTGCAACCTTGTGCATTCCATAAAAACATGGAACACGGACTCTTCCAGACCGCAGAAATTGCAGGCGGCCTGGGAGTCCGTGAACCGGCTTAAAAATTTGTTGCACGGCACTGCTCCGTGCACCACCCTCCAGGCCAAGTCCCCGATGAATAGTGGTCCTTGTGAATGAATCCCAAAAAGTTAGTTTGCAGGTGCAGCAGGTAATCAGAAAGGCGAATGGAATGTTGGCCTTCATTGCGAGAGGGATGGAGTACAAAAGCAGGGAGGTCCTTCTGCAACTGTTTAGGGTATTGGTGAGGCCGCACCTGGAGTACTGCGTGCAGTTTTGGTCACCTTACTTAAGGAAGGATATACTGGCTTTGGAGGGGGTACAGAGACGATTCACTAGGCTGATTCCGGAGATGAGGGAGTTACCTTATGATGATAGATTGAGTAGATTGGGTCTTTACTCGTTGGAGTTCAGAAGGATGAGGGGTGATCTTATAGAAACATTTAAAATAATGAAAGGGATAGACGAAATAGAGGCAGAGAGGTTGTTTCCACTGGTCGGGGAGACTAGAACTAGGGGGCACAGCCTCAAAATACGGGGGAGCCAATTTAAAACTGAGTTGAGAGGGAATTTCTTCTCCCAGAGGGTTGTGAATCTGTGGAATTCTCTGCCCAAGGAAGCAGTTGAGGCTAGCTCATTGAATGTATTCAAGTCAGAGATAGATAGATTTTTAACCAATAAGGGAATTAAGGGTTATGGGGAGCAGGCGGGTAAGTGGAGCTGAGTCCACGGCCAGATCAGCCATGATCTTGTTGAATGGTGGAGCAGGCTCGAGGGGCTAGATGGCCTACTCCTGTTCCTAATTCTTATGTTCTTATGTTCTTATTGACAGTGCCACAATTGAAGTGTCGTATGATGGTGCAGTTCACGAGTTACCGCTATGGATTGTTCCAGGCAATGGCCCAATGCTGTTTAGCAGGAACTGGCTTGAAAAAATCAGATGCGATTGGAATGACATCAAGGCGTTGTTGTCGGTGAAAGATACATGTGCCCAAGTACTGAGCAAGTTTCCCTCACTGTTCGAACCAGGTATCGGCAACTTCACGGGAGCCAAGGTGCAGATCCACGTGGACTCGGATGCAAGACCCGTCCATCATAAAGCTCGGGCAGTGCCGTATATGATGAGGGAGAAGGTCGAAATTGAACTGGACAGACTCCAGCGTGAAGGGATCATATCACCGGTTGAATTTAATGAATGGGCCAGCCCCATTGTTCCTGTGCTGAAAAGTGATGGCATAGTCAGAATCTGTGAAGACTACAAGGCTACGATCAACAGGGTTTCGAAACAGGATCAGTACCCGTTACCATTGTTTGCAATGCTAGCCAGGGGGAAGTTGTTCACCAAACTGGACTTGACGTCGGCCTACATGACACAGGAGCTGGTCGAGACGTCAAAGAGACTTACGTGCATTAACACGCATAAAGGACTGTTTATTTATCACAGGTGCCCTTCTGGAATTTGCTCGGCTGCAGCAATATTTCAGAGGAACATGGAGAGTCTACTGAAGTCCGTTCCCAGAACCGTCGTGTTCCAAGATGACATCCTGATTACAGGTCGTGACTCCGAGGAACATCTGAATAACCTGGAAGAGGTTCTACATCATCTGGACAATGTGGGACTCAGACTGAAATGCTCGAAGTGCGTCTTCATGGCACCAGAGGTTGAATTCCTGAGGAGGAAAATTGCAGCTGACGGCATCAGACCCTAGGACGTGAAAACCAAGGCCATCAAGAATGCACCCAAGCCGCATAATGTGAAGGAGCTGCATTCGTTCCTGGGTCTACTCAACTACTCCGTAACTTCCTACCTAAATTGAGCACTTTATTAGAACCACTGCACATGCTGCTAAGAACAGACGACAACTAGGTGTGGGGTGCGTCTCAAGACAGAGCTTTTGAGAAAGCCACTAATCTGCTTTGCTCTAACAAGCTGCTGGTACATTATGACCCATGTAAACATTTAGTATTGACCTGTGATGCTTTGTCATATGGAATTGGTTGCGTACTTCAACAAGCTAATGAGTCGGGTAAACTTCAACCAGTCGCATATGCTTTAAAAAGTTTGTCTAAAGCGGAAAGAGCCTACAGCATGGTAGAGAAAGAAGCACTAGCCTGTGTGTATGGGGTTAGAAAGATGCATCAGTACCTGTTTGGTCTTCGGTTTGAACTGGAGACAGATCACAAGCCGCTCATTTCACTGTTCTCTGAAAACAAAGGTATCAATACCAATGCTTCATCCCGCGCCCAGAGATGGGCGCTGACATTATCCGCTTATGATTATGTCATTTGCCATAGACCTGGCACCAAGAATTGTGCCAATGCTTTGAGCCGTCTGCCGTTGCCCACACCGGAGGTGGAAATGCCACAACCGGCGGACCTATTGTTAGTTATGGATGCTTTTGAGAGTGAAGGAACCCCTGTCACGGCTCAAGAAGTTAAGACCTGGACCAGTCAGGACCCGATTTTATCGGTGGTGAAGAGTTGCATCCTCAAAGGTGATTGGTCTGCCATACCCAAGAAAATGTGCGAGGAGACCAAACCTTACATTCGTCACAAAGACGAACTGTCTATTCAGTTGGATTGTATACTGTGGGACAATCGTGTTATTATGCCCAAGAAAGGGAGAGAGAAATTTGTACGACAGCTACATAGCACACATCCCGGCATTGTAATGATGAAAGCCATCGCCAGGTCTCATGTATGCTGGCCGGGAATTGACTCTGAGCTGGAATCATGTGTGCATCAGTGCAACACTTGCATGCAGTTTAGCAAAGCACCAGCGGAATCGCTACTGAGTCCATGGTCGTGGCCTTCCAAACCATGGTCCAGGATCCACATAAACTTTGCAGGTCCCTTCCTGGGGAAGATGTTTTTAGTTGTGGTGGATGCATATTCGAAGTGGATAGAGTGTATAATCATGTCAACCAACACATCCAGAGCTACCATTGAGAATCTCAGTGTCATGTTCGCGACACATGGTCTGCCTGACATCGTTGTTAGCGACAACGGATCGTGCTTCACAAGTCAGGAGTTTCAAGAGTTCATGAAACTCAATAGTATCAAACTTGTAAAGTCAGCACTGTTCAAACCTGCATCCAATGGGCAAGCAGAACATGCTGTCCAAATCACAAAGCAGAGTATAAAGCGAGTAACCCAAGGGTCACTGCAGATCCGCCTGTCATGCATACTGCTGAGTTAAGGACCACACACTCACAGGGGTCTCGCCTGCTGAACTAATGATGAAGAGAGGTCTTAAGACCAAGCTATCTTTTGTACACCCTGACTTGAATAATCATGTTGAATATAGAAGACAAAGTCAGCAAGGGTACCACGATCGCGCAGCTGTGTCACGTGATATTTCTGTAAATGATCCTGTATATGCTCTGAATTATGGTCAGGGTCCAAGTGGATCGCTGGTACTGTCATGGCCAAGGAGGGCAACAGAGCATTTATTGTCAAGCTCAAAAATGGGCAAACATGCAGGAAACATATGGATCAGACAAAGCTGCGGCACACAGGTGAACCGGAACAGTCGGAGGAAGAGACAATCAACGACCAACCAAGTCATCAGAGGATTCAGTTGTCATCAGTAATTCGAGACTTTTAATCACTGACATGTTCAATGAAAATGGACTTTCAATCCCTGACATGACCATTGCCACTCCCACCAGGTCAGCCACCCAGCCACCCAGCCACCAGTCACAACAAACTATGAACACTCACCCAAGGCTGGAGTTGAACTGAGTTGGTCAACCCGAGAGCATAAAACACCGGACCGTCTCAATTTGTAAAAGACTGTGTTAATATCTCAGAGGTGGGTATTGTCATGTATGTACTTTTGGGATCACTAGTCACTAGATGGCATCACTGTTGGAGGCCATTGGGCTTAATAA
Source organism: Pristiophorus japonicus (assembly GCF_044704955.1). NCBI lineage: Eukaryota > Metazoa > Chordata > Chondrichthyes > Pristiophoridae > Pristiophorus > Pristiophorus japonicus. Next base: position 247,384,060 of record NC_091981.1, on the reverse strand, counting down.
AGCAGAGCCAAGGTCATATCTCCTTGGAGTTAAACAGTACTCAGTCTAACAGTTATTGCATACATGACAGGGACACCAGAGGTAACTGTGCAGGAATGGGAAGAGAAGCCATTGCAGGTGATTTTCTGGCTACGTTTAGATAGATAAGAACGGAACCAGGCAAATGCAGTCCCACCCAGCTGGACGGTGGTGGAGAGGTGTTGGAGGAGGATGGAATGGTTAACCGTGTCAAAGGCTGCAGACAGTTCAAAAAGGACGAGGAGGGATAGTTTACCTTTGTCACAGTCACAAGGGATGTCATTTTGTGACTTTGATGAGAGCTGTTTCGGTACTGTGGCAGGGGCGGAAACCAGATTGAAGGGATTCAAACATGGAATTTTGGGAAAGATGGTCACGGATTTGGGAGGTGACAACACGTTCGAGGACTTTAGAGAGGAAAAGGAGGATGTAGATGGGGTGGTAGCTTGCAAGCACAGTGGGGTCAAGGGTTGTTTTTTGAGCAGCGGGGTGATGGCGGCAGATTTGAGGGAGAGAGGGACAGTACCTGAGGAGCAAGAACCATTAACAATGTCGGCTAACATGGGAGCCACAAAAGGAAGTTGGGTGGTCAGCAGTTTGGTGGGAATAGGGTCAAGGGAGCAGGAAGTGGGTCTCATGGACAAGATGAGCTTGGAGAGGTTAAGAGGGCAGATCAGAGAGAAACTAGAGAAAGATGCAAGTTCAGGGCTCGGGCAGGGGGGAAGCTCAGAGGAAGTTTGACCTGGGCTACGAGAATGAAGGGAACTGGCAGAGGCAGCTAATCGGATGGTCTCAATCTTTGAGACAAATAAGTTCCTCACACCTGTTGTTGGAGGTGAGTGTGGTGGAGATAGGGGAGAGGGGTTTAAGAAGATGGATAGCAGTAGAGAATAGTAGCCGGGGTTATCATTGCATTCCAGAATGATCTTGGAATAGTGAGCAGTTTTTGCAGACAAGAGTAGGACCCGATAATGCTTTGTGGTCCAGCCAGATCTGGTGGTGAATGACTAAACCAGTTGTCCGCCACATCCATTCAAGTCTGTGCCCCTTGGACTTGAGGGAGCGAAGATGAGTACTGTACTCGGGGGAATGGCCAGGGTGAGAGTGAGTAATGATTTTAATAGGGACTATGGCATCAAAGGTAGTAATGAGGATGTGGGTGAGCAAATTGGTGGCTGCAGAAATGTCATGGTGAAAGGAGGGCCAAAAGTTGGACAGTTTGCAGTTGATAAATGCAGTTGTAAGAGAGTTTGGAGAGAGTTTTTTCCAGGAGCAGACACAGAAGAAAGTAGGGTTGGGTGGGGGAAGGGGGATGTGGGTGGAGAGTGATACAAGGAAATGGTCAGAGATGGCCTTATCAGCAATTGACACGGTAGGAATAGCGAGGCCACGAGAGATGGCAAGGTCAAGGGGATGGCCGTGAATATGGGTTGGGGAGTTCATATGGAGGGTGAGATTAAGTTGACATCAGTAGGATGGAATCAGTTTGGAGCATCAACGAACTGTTGTTCAAGTTCGGGGACAGGAATAGCAGGTGAGAAAAGTCCAGAAGCTATTTGAAGGACGGAAAATTGAAGTCCAGTCCTGAGATCCTGAGGCCTCAATCCGGCGAGCTGCATTGGGCCATCTGTTTGACACTGCGCAGCTCACCTGCCAAATTTAAATGAGGCCGGGGTCTCCCAAAATTGCAAGGGCCGCTGGAACAGGCAGCCAACCCGTGTAGATGTGTCTGCTCAATGTCCACAGTAGGTTTTATACTGGAGTCTGCATTGAAATGTAAATGATTGCCATTATACTTGTTAAATCTAAAAGCAAAATAAACCAAGTGTCCTCTCACTGCTGACATTTGCAAATCATTATCTGTACATTACCCAAGGGCCTTGTTCCTAAATGCAAAGCAAGAAAGAACTTGTATTCAAACAGCACCTTTCATGGCCTCAGGACATCCCAAAGTGCTTCATAACCTACACCTTTGGAAGTGTAGTCACTGACATAATGTAGAGAAATTCTGCCAAAGTAATAAAGTTTTTAGAAATATGACAGAATGGCCCTGAATTTGTGGTCAATGGTGACATGACATCGCTTGCCCCTGACCTCGAAGAAAGCTGCCCACAAAGATCTAGTGATCTCTGTGGCGTGAATTTCAGCTGTCCCGACCTTTGTTTGAATCTGGCACAAATCAAGCAAATCATAAGTGTCCAGCAACGGTGAAGTCATCAAGCCAGCTAAGCAGCCAATTACATTGAAGAATTCTCATAGACAGCAAACCAGGAAGTAAAATGTACAGATTCTAATTTACTTCTGAAAAATTTAACATTCCACAAATATAAAATTTGTTTTTCAGTGCCAGAACAGTTGTTCAGCAATCAGTATGCCATTAAAACCCTAGTTACACCTCTTTCAACAAGGCTTAAAGCTATAGCGGTTTTTAAACAGCAATATTCTATCATCAAATGGGAGGTTTTCATCCTTGTATGTGATTTCAACTGATTGCCAGCTCTGGGGAGCTCCACAGCACAACCTGTGGCAGAGGAGTAAATGACTGACCGCAACTTCAGGATTTCCGTGTTCACTTGCGCATGCGCTAAAACCTGGTGTTGCGGTCAGTTTCAGAGGGGTAATGACGACAAACGCTGACAGTTTCACCGTCATTACCACTTCAAAATCTGGGCCAATATGTACAGCTGAGTGTAGACAATGCTCAGAAGGTTAAAGTGCTGATCTGTAATGCAGTACCTCAGGGACAGGCAGCCCACTCAGTCACAGTTATGTAACAGATCAGAAACACTGTCTGCAGCCTAGCTGAGGATGCACAACATAAAAATGAAAAAAGCAGCATAATGGCCCTTCTTCTTTCCATCACATCTCTTCCATATGAAAATGGTTTTGCAATGCTTGAAATCAACCATTCATTATTTGGCAGTGGCTTTAGAACTGGATATTTTACACAGTGGCTGGGATGGTTTTGCCACTGATTTGCATTTTTGTGTCACTGGGCCACAGCCTCATGTGGTGGGTGAGCCAGTGTGTGCTCAGATACCTTATATGGTCCCAATAGTTGTGTAAGTCACACTGACATTGGGGCTGTATATAGTAAGAACAAGTATTTAATGACAGCTTGACATTACTCAGTTACACCTTTGAATTAGTCACACAGTCTGTATTGTATCTTCCTGTTATATTCAACTCCTTTAATAGCTAAGGTAAATTGTTACTATGAAGTCAAAGATAAGATTTTGGAGGTCGTAAAAAGAAATGTAATTTTCTTTGTAATGTTTTCTCACAAAATGGTAAACAAAAGGGTAGTGAAATATTTAAACAGTTTTCACATTATAATTCTCTTGAATCAGAGCAGAGCTGGTACACGTGCCGAACTCAATGTGTAATCTGACATAAAATAAGATAAGTTGACTTTGAGCGGTCTGGAAGTCTGCCAAATGACATAATAATAGTGGCAAAATCCCCTTCATAAGCTGCAGGGTTAGGCCAGAGCTCATTTTACATTGAACCATAACCCTGGATTAATTCTGTTTAACAAATCATTTGTGGTCTTAGCCATCCTGATGCATTTTAGTAATCGTTGTCTCCTTTCAAAGAACTGTAGATGGTTAGAATTTACATTATACTTCACCAGTCAGATGCTGCACATAAAGTTGTGTCATAGAACACACTGCATCCACTTAGATAAGGCATTAAATGTGTCTCTCAGTGTTTGTACACTAAATGTCCAACAGTAATTACAGCCTGTGGCTAAATGTTTTATTGCAGCATTGCCGGTTCTGTTATAATGTGCAATTCCAAGGAGCATGAAGGAAGCAGATAAGGAAATGGACATAAAACGACTTCTTTCAACACCATTGTCTTTTGGAAGTCTTCTGAACACTTTTGACTAATGTAAAAGACAAGTGAGTTTTCTTTGTCTTAAGTGTTACGTGTTTGTGTTACTTTATGTATTATGCCTTTACTTGATATGATTTGTGAGATCAGAGATTCCCATTTGCAGTGTTTGCCTGTTTATAGATGAGTTCCATGGCAATGAATAGTTGATTACTGACATATATAGGATAATAGATATGTGGAGAAAATTACACAGGGAATAAAAGACAGTTTGGAGTAAGATATAAAAGCACAACATGTAAATATACTTCTTATGACATTCCAAACTATTAGATATTTCCATCTAAATTATATATGACTTTCGTACTATCTGGTTTCAGAGTAAAAGTAACTCAAACCAAATATGTGGTCCTCTGTGCTCGTGTCAGTGTATACTAAAATTGCACCATTATTAGTAGAGAAATGATATGGGATACCCTCTCTTCAACATGCTTTTGGTGACTCTCAAAGACAAAGGCTCTACTGTACATAGATAATCCTCACAACTACATGAATAATGAATATCAGCAATGATGGCAGTCTGCAACAAAATGCTTTATCATACAATATATAGCTGCGTAAAAATGTGAGAAACAAGAATAAGAAACTCAAGGGGAATGAATTATGAAGCGTATGGGTAAAATTACTCTTATTGCAATAAGAATATTTGGGCCAAAATCCCAAGGAGGATTGGCTGATCTCCCACCATCAGGAGGGTGGAAGATCAGGTAGGAGGGCTATGGGATAATCAAGACTCTAGAGGTGACAAAAGCATGGATGAGGGTTTGGGCGGGAGAGGGACTGAGTTAATTGTGGAGGCAGATGAAAATAGGTAGCCCTGGTAATTGATAGGATTGTTCCTGGGATATGGGCGTCGCTGGCAAGGCCAGCATTTATTGCCCATCCCTAATTGCTCTTGAGAAGATGGTGATGAGCTGCCTTCTTGAACCGCTGCAGTCCGCGTGGTGAAGGTACTCCCACATTGCTGTTAGGGAGGGAGTTCCAGGATTTTGACCCAGCGACGATGAAGGAACGGCAATATATTTCCAAGTCAGGATGGTGTGCAACTTGGAGGTGGACTTGGAGATGATGGTGTTCCCCATGCGCCTGCTACCCTTGTCCTTCTAGATGGTAGAGGTCACAAATTTTGGAAATACTGCCGAAGAAGCCTTGGCGGGTTGCTGCTGTCCATCTTGTTTGGTACACACTGCAGCTACAGTACACCGGTGGTGCAGGGATTGACTGTTTGGAGTTCAGTTGGTTTAAAGTTCAGTTCAGGATCAAACAGGATGTTAAGGTTTTGGGCAGTATGTTTCAGTCTGAGTGTATGGCAAGCCATGTGATCATGGGTCCTTTCTTCTTGCGTGGGCTAACCATATCTCTAAAGCTACCCAGTCATATTAAGAGACAGCCAATAAGGTTTTCAAACACATGAAGATAGGAGCAAGAAAAGGCAAATAATGTTATCTAGCAATTCAACACATCCAAGTTGCTTTTATGCCATTGAATATTTTCTCATAAAAGGTTTTGTTTAAAAGGTTTCTCGAGCCTCTAATTATTTCTACATGCTCTCAGCAGTTTTTAATCCCACAGAAGTTTAAGCTTCATAATATTGTTTCCGTTTGTCAGTTTTTTTCACAAAACCCTACTCTACTAGTTTATCATCTAACCTGCTGTCAACTAATCTTCAAATCACAAACTGTTGATTGAGTTTGGCGTGTTGCCTAATGCTGGAATAAAGCAACATTCACTATGTACATGTGCAACCAAGATTTTAGTAAATTGGTCAGCAGCAGACCAAGTGATAATTGTCCATATGACATAGGAACAGGAGGGAGTAGGCCACTGATCAGCCATGATCTTATTGAATGGCTGTACAGGCTCGAAGGGCCGAATGGCCTACACCAGCACCTATTTTCTATGTTTTCTATGTTTCTGAGACCCTCAATTAGACTATGGCTGATCTACTGCTCAACTCCATTTACCTGCCTTAGCTCCATATCCCTTCATACCCTTACCTAACAAAAATCTATCGATCTCAGTCTTGAAAGCTCCAATTGTTCCAGCATCCACAGCCTTTTGGGGGTGAGAATTCCAGATTTCTGCTATCCTTTGCATGTAAAGTTCTTCCTGATTGCCCTCCTAAATGGCCAAGCTCTAACTTTAAAATGATGTCCCCTTGTTCTTGATTCCCCCATCAGAGGAAATAATTTCTCTATCTACCCGATCGAATCCTTTTAACATTTTAAACACCTTCCCTCAATCGGATCACCCCTCAGTCTTCTATACGCAGGGAAATTCAAGTCATGTTTATGCAACATGTCCTCATAATTGAACCCTCTTTGCCCTGGTATCATTCTGGTGAATCTGCGCTGCACCCCCTCTAGTGGGGTAGTAAATATCGGGGTCGAAGACTTACACAGGTAAGTCACTGGGCACCTGATTGGAGGAAGAGGAAACAGCTAAAGGTCCTCTCCCTCCACAGGAGAACTTCAGGGTCATTGCGGCCACTTCCAAGGGCCGACCACTATCTTCCTCCCAGAGAAGCTGCAGTAACAGGGAAGGACGGGAGGGAACTCCACTGTGGGCCGGCAAAGCGAAATGTAAATCAGGTGGTGTGGCACCAATAGGACTCACTGGCCAAATTTTCCAGTAATCTCCACTGCTATCCTGCCCGAAATCAGAGGAGAATCCAACCCATAGAATCATGAATGTTATAGCATAGAAACAGGCCATTTAGCACATCAAGTATATTATTCTTCACATTAGCCACCTAGTCCAATCCCATGCCCTGCTCACTCCCCTCAGCCTTTAATATTCCTCTACTTCAAGGAAAAATCTAAATTCCTTTTAAAAGAATTGATAGACTCTGCTTCAACAATAATTTGTGGCAGAAAATTCCACATTATAACCATCCTCTCCTTAATATATTTAGTAATTATTTCAACTATGTGCCCTTATATTACTCTTGTATCAACCAGTGGAAATAATCTGTCACTATTCACTTTATTATAACTCTACATTGAGCGTTCTCATGACCTCGTGGTCTTGCAGAAGGTCATGGCATCTTTGGAAGATAAAAGAGGTGAAACAACCTTAGGAATAATGCTTGTGGGGCCCAAATGTTTGTCTTCTTCTTGGGCAGTCCCTCGGAGTCGAGGATGACTTGCTTCCACGCTAAAAATAAGTTCTCATGTGACTGATGAGTTCTATGTGGGACCTACAGTCTCTGTCACAGGTGGGGCAGACGGTGGTTGAAGGAACGGGTGGGTGGGGTGCTTGGGTTGCCGTGTGCTCCTTCTGCTGTTTGTTTGGTGTCAGTTTGCTCTCGGCGTAGAGACTCGAGGTGTTCAGCACCTCCCTGGATGTTTTTCCTCCACTTTGTGCGGTTTTGGGCCAGGGATTCCCAGGTGTCAGTGGGAATGTTGCACTTTTTCAAGGAGGCTTTGAGGGTGTCCTTGAAGCGTTTCCTCTGCCCACCTGAGGCTCACTTGCCGTGTTGGAGCTCCGAGTAGAGCGCTTGTTTTGGGAGTCTCGTATCGGGCATGCGGACGACGTGGTCCGCCCAACGGAGCTGATCGAGTGTGGTCAGTGCTTCGATGCTGGGGATGTTGGCCTGAGCGAGAACACTGACGTTGGTGCGCTATCCTGCCAATGGATTTGTAGGCCCAAATGTACACGAAAATAACATGCATATTCTGACACAGCACACTAAGGGCTCCTCAGCACCATTAAAATGCACTAAAATGATGGCCGCTGCTCTTTCGCCAACTGTTGTTGGGTCCTGCAGTGGAAGCCGTTTTCATCGTTACCTCTGTGCTGCCGATAACTGACAGCGCCATCCCCAACAAAATGACGCCGTTGGGATGTAAATCAGTGTGCAACGCTGACTTAACATCACAAGCACGAACTTTGACCCTAGCACTGAATTCAGCATTGGTCCTAAGCACGCCAGGTTGACAGTGGCAATGTCTGCACCTCTTAAAGGGACACACACATTGTTCAGGTAAGCTGGGATTTAAGATTTTGGACTGGGTTTTCAAAATTTTATTGAAATGGCGGCTTGCTGCAATAGATGTGAAAAGTTTTTTAAGTGTGTAGGGAGTGCTGCTGGACGTTTGTAAGAGCTCGTATGGTAAATGAAGGCCTTTGAGAAGACAGAACATGCTGCAAATACTCAGCAGGTCACACAACATCCATGGAGAGAAAAACAGAGTTCATGTCTCAGGTCGAGATACTGCCGGACCAGCTGATTATTTCAAGAAGAGGAAGACACAGAAGAGGAGGGAGCCGAGGAGGAGGAATCAGACAGAAGGATGTATCGTAGACAGCCCGCTTTGTGGCCGGGATATCCTGGATGGAATCATCTGCCTGCGGTCCCAGTGACCAGAACCCCAATTCCCCTTTCAACGTTAGTCCCACACCTTTACCTTCCATCTGTTACTGACCATCACAACATCCTCTGGGCCACGATGCTGAAATAAAAGCCACCACAAAGCAAACTTTCCAATCCATCTATATATAGGTCTATCCATCCAATGTGACAACAAGAAATCAACTCATCAGCCACAAGCATTCTCGTAGTGAGTGTCTTGTGTGTGCCTTTGCCTAGCCTACTGATGTCATGCAGTACTACCCCAGTGGCTGCAGCATGGCTGCTGGAAGGCTGCTGCCTTTCAGTCGGGGGACACTGCAAATGTCCTTGACCTTAAGGAGCTGGTGGCTGGGAGTATCAAAATAATCTTCTTCTTGTTATTCTTCACTCTCCTCTCCGTCATCTTGGTCACCCAACAGCTGGGCAGGCTGCATTTCTTGGGTGTGTGAAATGAAGAAGGCACAAGGGTGGAATTGTGGTGATTGGAGGGCAGGAAAGCATGAGGTGCATGCCAGAAGGAGGATAATGTATGATGATACCAGCACCTTGTATCCTTTCAGCCCTGCCGCTGGCCAAGGGCTCAGCCATGCTCCTACCAAGAATGGCCTGCACCGTCTCCTCCAAGGGGGTGAGGTGCGGCTGGGAATGGAAGATGTGCCCCGTGATTGGTGCAAATTGTTGGTAGGTGAGTGATTGAGGGTCATGCATTGAGTAGTGTGTGAGGCTGGTGGTGCAGTTGGTAGGAGACGGCTTTTTAAGATGCATTAACTGACCCTGACCAGTGGTCTGAGGACATGAAGCTTCTTTGGGCACTGCTGGCAGTGATGGCCTCGGTGTTGTGTTCCCACATCTTTCTTTCTGGAGGGCCTCCTGGTCCCTGTGGGTAGAGGGCCTGTCTTGTAGTGTTGTCCCCCTGCACAAAGATGGAGTGCTGCATGCCAGACCCTGGGTTGCTCTTTCCTGGCTTGCTGAGCCATTTGTCTTCGTGCTGATGCATTTTCCCCATTTTTTGAGGTTAAGAAGGGAATTGAGCTTCAAGAGCTGAACATTCACATTTGGGACTTTTTAACATTAAATATTTTTTTTAATGGACAGAAAAGGTTGAAAACTGCATTGTTTCACTTCATTTTAATTTGTACTGCTTCAGTATACATGGCACCTTTATTCTCAGACCTCTTCATTACCCACAATTCCTTGCGGGCTCCACAGCCTCATTTCCAGAGGTGGTGCAAAGTGCACACGGACTTCAGGTCGGATGCCTCTAGTAACGCCACCGGGACGGCATTACACAGCAGGTAAGCACTGTGCCAACAATCTCCATCCAGCCAGACAAATTTTGCTCTGTTAGCGTTGCAGCCATTTTCACCGACCATTATCCGGCAACTTTTACTGGCTGAAACAAATTTCTCCCCCTTAGTCTTCATGAGCACACAGGGAGATATAAAGTAATTTTGTATTTATGGTGATATCATCTGTCATGATTTACCAATATGTTGACGTTGTCCCCAGTGAAAATATAAACCACAGTTAGCTAATATACATAAAATATAACTGATTGCTTTCAGAACAATTAATCCAGTTGCCAGTCATTTTGGAACTAGTTATAAATCAGTGCTTTTTTAGTGTTGACCCTACTCTTTATTAAATCATGGGGATTGTTCTCAACTGAGTGTAGGATGGGACCAGACTAACGGTCCCAGATTGCAGCATTTTGGATTTTACATGCACTGTATTACCTGAATGGAACTTAATTTATGTAGCATTTATAATTCAACATTAATTAGCAGACATGAAACTAAGCTGGTGGTCTTCATAATTTGAAGTCTTACTTAGCTACCCAAAGAGAGATGTGTCGGCAATAAAACTGTTTGTTGACTTAAGTTGCTGTAGCTTTGAGACTATTGGAAAGCCCAGCGGGTCAGTCAGTTACCACAGCCCATCACTGACAGACATTGGCTGTCAGCAAGGATGCTTTCTACTCGGTGTTGATGGTCGTCTACTCTGGTTTAATTGAACAATGAAAGACATCTTGTTTCTAAGAATGGGCCCAATTCGGAGCTCTTGGTGATTGACAACTCAGCGGGTCAAACACCTGACCACACAAAGTTAAGGCAGAGGTCAAACAACTCTCCTCTCTCTTAGACACAAGAAATGCGTATGTCAACCCAAGCAGCCTGTAACGGTAAAAAGAAGGCAAAGCAGCTTGGGGCTAGCGAGCTTGAAAGTGGGCTTTGTCTAGGGTATCAGTAGAGTTACATAATTGATCATTTTCATGGAACAAAGAAACCAGGGATTGGATGAATCTCACTGGAAAATGTGTATGTTTCATTTACATTATGTAAAATAAACCAGTTTGTTGGTTTGCAAGCATGCCTCGTGTTGCTAGAGTGCTTTTCAGTGCAGCCTCCGTAAGCGTGTGTCAGGAGGTGTGATCTTACAGGGGCTGGTATACGAGGCTAGGATTCTGTGTGATGATCCCTGGGTCACGCTATCATTTAACTAATTAGCCAGTTAAAGGTGCACTCCTGATCATAAGGGATCTGTTTATAAGAATGACTGGTGATGCTAAACTTGGGACTTTATAACCTAAGGGCTTCAGCCATAAGAGGTATTTTGAAATGCCACTTGAAAACTTCACTCTGATTTTCTCACCTCTACCAACACGTGTGAATTTTGTGATCATAAGGCTTTTGCAATTCTTATGATTCACACAGGAAGTTAAAAAATTATTAATTTTCAAGACTACTCCTTTTGTAAAATTTCTCACATGAATCACGAGCAGTGAGAAAAATCTTTCTAAAATAATCTGACACTGAAATTGGCAACACTGTCTCGCTGTAGGAAAGCATCTGGCTTCTGTTTAGTGCCTCCTTATAATGGCCAGTGAGGCCTACCACTGCATCACCATCCTCCCCACTGTTCCCTACCCCTGCTGGAACTGCTGCTGGTCTCTCCTCCTCTAACTGCCGCATGTAAATGGCAGTGGGGAGTAGGGCTTGTATCCCCTGCAGATTTCCCTCCCGTCTGCCCCCGTTACCGCTACTTCCAGAGATTGCCCTGGAAAGGCCCCAGAAAGTAGCAATAATGGCCCCTTGGTCCCCCTGTGGAGGGAGAGGGTCTTGTAGCAGCCTTATTTCTCTCCAGTCTGACTCCCCGCTTACCTTGCTTTGTCAGTATCAAGGAGGCACCGGAGGCTGTCAGAACCAATCAGGTTGGTTGGAAGGTCAGCTGATAGGGTAGAATCAATTGGGAATTGTTGCAGCCCCTCTTTCACTATTTGAAGTGGTTGCTTCTCAATTTCTGGCTGCACTTCATTCCCACGCTCCTGATCTTTCGCCACCCGGTGAGGAGGGGGAGGGGTGGGCAAGTCGGAAGACCTCCTCATGGGTCTGCTCTTGTACCCAGCCAAGGTCCTGGTTAGCCTGTGGGGTTGTCCGCTCTGGCTCCCTGCCTCTCCTCTGTGGCTGTGTCCATGCCCGGGTGGCCCAGGAGGAGGAGCATGTGGTATGCTTGAGGGCCCATGACTCGTGGGCACTGCATGGACTGCAATGTATTGTAGACACAGAAAATAATATTCTGATTTAATGTATTAAGATTCCGTTCTCTTTTTGCATGATCTGGTTATTCATTGGTTGTGTCCCTTTTAAAAGGGGGCACTTTTGTTAGATTTTTGGGTTGATGATGGTGCGGCAATCCAGTGTCATCCTAATCATTTTAATTGTTCAATTAAAAGAGTAGAATCAATTGGACGAGTTGGAGAGTGGGACTGGTGGAACCAATCAATTCAGATCTTACTTTCTCCCGTTGTTTGTTGCAGTACCAATTTGAGGCAGTAAAATTTTAAATGAGCACCTGGTTTCTAAGATTTACAGTTCTAGATATCTTTATTGTTTATAACGTGTGTCGACTAAAGCAAATAAGGCTTTAAAATGCAGCTTTTGAAAAAAAATCTCGTTCTGGGCCTTGCCCTGCTCTTGACTTATGCAAGCAATTATTTTCTTCAAAACTGGGTGCAGCTGCAAGGAGGATATATTCTTGTGGGGATGCATTGGAGACTTTATTTGAGCCTGCCTGCCACTGTGTTTATGGAATTGACAAGGTTTGGTAATAAAATGGCAAGTAGGGTCGGGGAGGTGATGAGTTTTATTGTATTTAAAAGGTCACATCGAGATTTGCAGTCATAATTACAGTAGCTGTAAAACGTTGATAAATGCACCAAATCAGATGTTAAAAATTATATTTCTTTTTGGAAGGAAACCCTCATATCCACCACCAGAAAATAAACCTCCTGCCTTCAGCACTCACGTTTCCTTTTGTTCATTTCTAAATCGCCACTCCTGCAAACTGTGCTCTTGTGTGCAGCAATAAAAATGAGTGGTCATAAGGGCATAATTACAGCTTAAGTGATGATAAACTTGTCTAACTCCTTGTTTCACCTGTCAAAAGTTGTACATAGAATTTACAGCACAGAAACAGGCCATTCGGCCCAACTCATGGTTTCATCATCATTATCATAGGCAGTCCCTCAGAATCGAGGAAGACTTGCTTCCACTCTTAAAATGAGTCCTTAGGTGGCTGTACAGTCCAATATGAGAACCACAGTCCCTGTCACAGGTGAGACAGATAGTCGTTGAGGGGAGGGGTGGGTGGGACAGGTTTACCGCACACTCTTTCCGCTGCCTGCGCTTGATTTCTGCATGCTCTCGGCGATGAGACTCGAGGTGCTCAGTGCCCTCCCGGATGCACTTCTTCCGCTTAGGGCGGTCTTTGGCCAGGGACTCCCAGGTGTCAGTGGGGATGTTGCACTTTATCAGTGATGCTTTGAGGGTGTCCTTGTAACATTTCCTCTGTCCACCTATGGCTCGTTTGCCGTGAAGGAGCTCCGAGTAGAGCGTTTGCTTTGGGAGTCTTGTGTTTGGCATGAGAACAATGTGGCCTGCCCAGCGGAACTGGTCAAGTGTGGTCAGTGCTTCAATGCTGGAGATGTTGGCCTGGTCAAGGATGCTGATGTTGGTGCGTCCGTCCTCCCAGGAGCTTTGTAGGATCTTGCGGAGACATCGTTGGTGATATTTCTCCAGTGACTTGAGGTGTCTATTTACATGGTCCATGTCTCTGAGCCATATAGGAGGGCGGGTATTATTACAGCCCTGTAGACCATGAGCTTGGTGGCTGTTTTGAGGGCCTGGTCTTCAAACACTCTTTTCCTCAGGCGGCTGACGAGATTCAACTCCGCCTCCAGTGCACCAGTGCACGGTTTATGCTCCACACGAGCCTCCACCCACCTTACTTCATCTCACCTGATCAATATATCCTTCTATTCTTTTCTCCCTCATATACTTATCTAGCTTCCTATTAAATCCATTTATGCTATTTGCCTCAACCACTGTGTGGTAGCGAGTTCCATATTCTCATGCCTCTCCAGGTAAAGAAGATTCTCCTGATTTCCTTATTGGATTTATTAGTGACTATTTTGTATTTATGGCCCTTAGATTTGGATTCCCTCACAAGTGGAAATGTCTTTTCAACGTCTATCCTATTGAGCCCCTTCATAATTTTAAAGACCTCGATCAACCTTCTCTTTTCTAGAAAAAAAAGCCCCAGCATATTGAGTCTTTCCTGACAGTTGTACCCTCTCAGTTCTGCTACCATTCTTAAACCTTTTTGTACTTTCTCTAGCGCTTCGATATCCTTTTTGTAATATAAAGACTAGAACTGTGCATAGTTCTCTAGGTATAATCTAACCAAAATTCTATACGAGTTTAATATAACTTCTCTGCCTTTGAATTCTATTCCTCTACAAATGAACCGCAGTGCTTTGTTTGCACTTTTATGTCCTTCTTAACCTGCATTGCTACTTTTAATAATTTGTGAATTTATACCACTAGATCCCTTTGCGCCTCTACCTTTTCCCTCAGCGACTATCTGTCCCACCTGTGACAGGGACTGTGGTTCTCGTATTGGACTATTTAGCCACTTAAGGTCTCATTTTTAGAGTGGAAGCAAGTTTTCCTCAATTCCAAGGGACTGCCTATGATCATGTATACTATGCAGTATATGGTCTCCTTATTCCCTACCAAAATGCACCACCTCACACTTATCTATATAGAAACATAGAAACATAGAAAATAGGTGCAGGAGTAGGCCATTCGGCCCTTCGAGCCTGCACCGCCATTCAATGAGTTCATGGCTGAACATGCAACTTCAGTACCCCATTCCTGCTTTCTCGCCATACCCCTTGATCCTCCTAGTAGTAAGGACTACATCTAACTCCTTTTTGAATATATTTAGTGAATTGGCCTCAACAACTTTCTGTGGTAGAGAATCCCACAGGTTCACCACTCTCTGGGTGAAGAAGTTTCTCCTCATCTCGGTCCTAAATGGCTTACCCCTTATCCTTAGGCTGTGACCCCTGGTTCTGGACTTCCCCAACATTGGGAACATTCTTCCTGCATCTAACCTGTCTAAACCCGTCAGAATTTTAAACATTTCTATGAGATCCCCTCTCATTCTTCTGAACTCCAGTGAATACAAGCCCAGTTGATCCAGTCTTTCTTGATAGGTCAGTCCCACCATCCCGGGAATCAGTCTGGTGAACCTTCGCTGCACTCCCTCAATAGCAAGAATGTCCTTCCTCAAGTTAGGAGACCAAAACTGTACACAATACTCCAGGTGTGGCCTCACCAAGGCCCTGTACAACTGTAGCAACACCTCCCTGCCCCTGTACTCAAATCCCCTCGCTATGAAGGCCAACATGCCATTTGCTTTCTTAACCGCCTGCTGTACCTGCATGCTAACCTTCAATGACTGATGTACCATGACACCCAGGTCTCGTTGCATCTCCCCTTTTCCTAATCTGTCACCATTCAGATAATAGTCTGTCTCTCTGTTTTTACCACCAAAGTGGATAACCTCACATTTATCCACATTATACTTCATCTGCCATGCATTTGCCCACTCACCTAACCTATCCAAGTCACTCTGCAGCCTCATAGCATCCTCCTCGCAGCTCACACTGCCACCCAACTTAGTGTTAACCGCAAATTTGGAGATACTACATTTAATCCCCTCGTCTAAATCATTAATGTACAATGTAAACAGCTGGGGCCCCAGCACAGAACCTTGCGGTACCCCACTAGTCCCTGCCTGCCATTCTGAAAAGTCTCCATTTACTCCTACTCTTTGCTTCCTGTCTGACAACCAGTTCTCAATCCATGTCAGCACACTACCCCCAATCCCCTGTGCTTTAACTTTGCACATTAATCTCTTGTGTGGGACCTTGTCGAAAGCCTTCTGAAAGTCCAAATATACCACATCAACTGGTTCTCCCTTGTCCACTCTACTGGAAACATCCTCAAAAAATTCCAGAAGATTTGTCAAGCATGATTTCCCTTTCACAAATCCATGCTGACTTATCATGTCACATCTTTCCAAATGCGCTGCTATGACATATTGTAATTAATTTGCCAATTACACGCTTATTCTGCAAATTTGTTCAAGTCTTCTTGTATTTGTCGCAGTGATCCTCACTATTAACTATAACCCCCAATTATGGTGTCGCCCACTACTTGTCCACTGTCTCCACCTTAGTCACGAGTCAACTATACGGCACCTTATAAAAAGTCTTTAGAAATGTGCTTTTGTATGTTTAGAGCTACTTTTGAGCTGTCAGCTTTTCAGTTTTTTTGAAGCTGTTGGTCACCTTTTGCTTGTTTTCTAGATTGGCATGTATGGTCCTTATATTTACTGAGGGCTGGAGAGGGAGAGGGATGTGGGGTGGGGGGTGATTTTTGGATGGGAAACCCGGAAGTACGGACATCCTGCAGAAATGAACTCCAGGACATCTTTTACATTTTTTCAACAGGTTTCCCGCCTGGCAGTCAGCTAGATTGACAGGCTGGCTGGCTGTTGGGTGGGAAAGCAGCTGGGGAGCAGATGCCTATTAAATCTGACATCTTCCGGGGAGGGGATCAGTAACTGTGGGGTTGGGGCCAGACATCGTGGGGGTGGCAGGTCGGGTGGGGGGGGGGGGTGCGGGAGGGGGTGCGGAATCGTACATAGTGGGGTGGGTGGTCGGGGGGGTGGTTTGGACATGCCAGGGGGTATGGGGAGTAGGAGAAATTGGACATCGTCGGAGGCGGGGGCTGGGTGGGGGTTGGCCGATGTTTGGGGGCCAATCGTGTGCAGGTAAGCTTATTGGGCCTGAGGGGAAACACTCCTGCTTCTCCTGGACCACAAGCAGTGCTGTAAGTATACTTACCTCATGGATCCAGCCCTTCTCGCCTCATTTTACCCGCCGAGATTCCCAAGACCTGCGAATCCTGGCCTCCATGAGTTAAAAATAAAAATCCTGTTAAAATGCAGGCATGCAGCTGTCATGTATGTATGCTTGGGTTTACTAGCCACCAGGTGGCGCCACTGTCGGAGGTCAATGGGCTGTGTGCACATGTGTGCGGCCCAGGTATAAAAAGGCCAGCCCATCTTGTAATGTGATCACTTTGGGCCCTAATAAAGTAGAGCCAGGTTTGTACCTGTTCAGAGTTCACAGTATTCAGTTTTTTGAGTTATTGCATACACAACAGCAGCCTCCTTAGATTTCAGTGACCGACCCGCCACCTGAGAGCAGATTGTTCACCCGTCCTCCCCACCCGCCTCCATTAAAACTGGAATTGGGTGGGTTGGAGGCAGTTTTGAGATTTTAACTACTTGTACCTTCCCACCTGCCCTCAACCCGCCTGTCCTTAGGGGTTAAAATCCCCCACACGCCCACCCCAATTTCTGTATCAGATTCTCAAAATTGAATCAGCAAAACTTGTTGCTTAAAAGTTTTAAAGCAATCTAAGTTCTGGGGATACTGGCAGATGCTCTCCATTATATAAATAATATTTGTCACACTTGTGTGACCACGTATCTGTCAGTATCCTCAGGGTTTTGATACAATGGCCCTGATTTCGTGGTTGGTATGAAGGTGTACTCTGAGTACGGCATCATACCGCTTTTGAAATTGATTTGTCAAGTTCTGACACCGCATCGGTTTGCTGCACCATTCACCTCCTCATTCAAATCAATGCGCTGGCGAAAAGTTGGGCTAATTGGCCACCTACTGCGAATTAGTTAACCTGAACATTTTGGGTCTGTGTAAACAGGTGCAGGAAACCTGTTGCACAGCGTGAGGTGAGGGGAGAAACATTTCTGACGCTTACAAAAAGGACAATTTGTATTTAATCTCCCATTCTCTTCCTCATATGATAGACCAAAGGGAGCTCTTTCTGTCCATTAGATGATTTGTATTGATAAACACATAGGAAATTGGTTTCCAACAGATTGGGTTATTCATATTGAAAGAAAGGGATTGTGTCCATTATCCCAGCTGTATTTTGCTTTTACAAATAATAGTAACATCTTATCTTGTTTATTGGGTAGAAAAAAGCTTTAAAAAATTGACTGGGACTAATATCACTGCTAAATTTAACAGCCAATTATTTTTATGAGGCGAGCCATGGCCGGGAGAGAGAGTCGAAATTCCTCCCTTCTTGAAGTCCGATGGGACTGGACCGCCTTACCCGACCAGCAGTTGAGCGTGCCCGCTTGGGGATGCGAGTTGCTCCCGGCAAAAGCTCTCAGTGCAGTTATGGCAGAAATAGTCCTATTAAATACTTATTTCTTTTCTATTTGTACAATGAATGATTAATTTCTGTAACTGAATGGCATTCATATTTTAATAGCCTTTTAAAATGAGTTGTGGGCAAATCAGCAATCTCCTCTGTTTTCTGATTCGCTAAGAGTCAGGAAGTAAACGGAGCACCCCCCCCCCCCCAGCCCCGTGATTCCTGGTTCGCATACGCACAACGGTGCACCCCTGGGTTCCATGGGCCACTACACTGTGCAGCGTTTGAAATCAAGTTTTTGAAGGGGGATTTGTACGAGGTAAGTGCGGATTTCCTTTGGATATCGGCGGCGTACTCCATAGCTACGCCGCCAACTGCAAATTCAAGGTTAATATTTCCTATCTGTCTACAAGGATGATTGCACAAATAACTTGTTTGAATTGTTAACCATTATTGAATTATGCTCTATATGGGGCTAATGATGGAACCAACCCTGCAGCCAGATATCCACAAGAGGAAACATCATTAAAAGTTAACTAAATTATTTTGTGCAGTCAGTTCCTTGGCAAATCCTCTTAAGTGGAGTAATAGTAAAAATGAACCTGACAGCTTCCAGTTGGTAAGATTTGGAAAATTACTTCAAAATGTAGGTCAAACGCAGAAAGGAAACCCAAAGAGATTTGAATCATGCAGAAATATTATGTTTTTTGATGATGACACAATTGTTTTTGAACAACTAAAACAAAGAAAATTAAGGTGCATTTTGCAACCAAAACTAAGAAAAAAGTAGAAAGGCTTGCCTTTATGTTGTGCCTTGTTATGTCTTCCAATCATGTCCCAAATGTTTCACATACATGAATGGACCAAATCATACAGTAGTTGCAGCACAGAAGGAGCCCATTCGGCCCATCGAGCCTGTGCCGACTCTCTGCAAGAGCACTTCCGTGAGTCCCACTCCCCCACCCTTTCCCCGTAGCCCTGAAAGTATTTTTCCTTCAGGTACTTATTCAATTCCCTTTTGAAAGCTACAATTGAATCTGCCTCCACCACCCCCTCAGGCATTCCAGATCATGATCACTCGCTGCATGAAAAAGTTTTTCCTCATGTCGCCTTTGGTTCTTCTGCCAACCATCTTAAATCTGTTTCTTCTGGTTCTCGACCCTGCGACCATTGGGAACAGTTTCTCTCTATCCAACCTGTCTAGACCCCTCATGATTTCTCCTCTCAAATCTCCTCTCAACCTTCTCAGATCTAAGGAGAACAACCCCAGCTTCTCCAGTCAATCCACGTAACTGAAGTCTCTCATGCTGGAACCATTCTTGTAAATCTTTTCTGCACCCTCTCTAAGGCCTTCACATCCTTCCTAAAGTGTGGTGCCCAGAATTGGACACAATACTCCAGCTGAGGTTGGACCAGTGTTTTATAAAGGTTCATCATAACTTCCTTAAATGTTTCAACTACATAAATGGACCAAATGTTTCACAAACATAAATGATACTAGAGTACTGTGTCCAATTCTGGACACTATTGTGTTCCTAACACAGATGAGGCTGCACACAGGGAGGTTAAAGTAACAGTGACCTCAGTCTTTAATAAGACACTCCAGAGTGAGGAACAGGCCTTGGGGGCCGGCTTATATACAGTGCTCCCAAGGAATGCTGGGATACCTTGGGACTTCAGGGGATGAGCTCCCTGGTGGCGGAACATGGGAATGCATGCTTTACAGATACACAACAGGCACCACACTTTAGGAAGGATGTGAAGGTCTTAGAGAAGGTGCAGAAAAGATTTACGAGAATGATTCCCAAGAATGAGGGACTTCAGTTACGTTGATAGACTGGAGAAGCTGGTGTTGTTCTCCTTAGAGCAGAGAAGATCGAGACAAGATTTGATAGAGGTATTTAAAATCATGAGGGGTCTGTACAAAGCAGATAGAGAGAAACTGTTCCCATTGGCAGAAGGGTCAAGAACCAGAGGACACAGATTTAAGATGATTGGCAAAAGAACCAAAGACGATGTAAGAAAAAACTTTTTGACACAGCGAGTTGTTGTGATCTGGAATTCACTGTCTGAAAGTGGAAGCAGACGCAATTTTATCTTTCGAAAGGGAATTGAATAAGTATCTGAAGGAAAAGAAATTGCATGGCCACGGGGAAAGGGAAGGTGAATGGAACTAGCTGAGAGTCGGCATGGGTTCGACGGGCCAAATGGCCTTCCGTGCTGTAATTATTCTATGATTCTATTCTATGAAAATGCAGTGAGTGTTGCTGCGTAGAGAAATGTATAAGCCATTTTGTTATATAGCAAGGTTCCACAAACATCAATGAGATAAATTGCTGGTTAACTTGGTTCTGTTGGTGTTGGTCAAGCGGTGAATGTTGGCGGGGGGCAAGGACAGGATGCAAATGATGTTTTGCCCAGGTATGGCGCCACTAACAACTCCCGCTAAATTCAATGGGTTCAAATCCTGGAGTGCGCATTGAGCCACAAAACTTTGACTGAGATTCAAGAGTGCTACCAACTGAGCTAAACTAATAGAGTGAAAATAAGGGTTAAAGCAATCAACTGGTTTAAACTGGCAATTGCAGTCAGGCCTAAAGCCATCATTAAATTGTCCTTATGTAAACAATATGTAGCAATGAATGGGTACTCTTTCTGACATTTTATATAAGAAATCTTTGTCAGTCTTTCACTGGCACAGATCTAAGGTTTGAACACACTTCACAGTCCTTGGTTTGGACATTCATTCTTCGCTCAATATTGTCATGTAGTGATGCTTGGGGTCACTAGACACCAGGGGGCGCCACTGCCGGAGGTCTTCGGGCTGTATGCGCGTGTGTGCGGGCCCTGGTATATAAGTGCTGGTACCATGTCTTGTGGTCACTTTGGGCGCAAAAAATGTGGACCAGGTTTAGACCTGAGTGAGTTTACAGTAACTAGTCTTTTGAGTCATTATATATGTAACATTTGGCGACGAGGTAACTTAAGAACCTTCGCATGCACAATTGGAATTCTGGAGAGATTCGTGGATGGTGAGGATTGGGCGGATTTTATCGACTGCCTGGATCAGTATTTTGTGGCCAACAACATGGCGGGAGATGATGACGCAGTTAGGCGCTGGGCGGTTTTCTTCACTGTTTGTGGTTCAAGAACATATGGCCTCATGAAGAATCTGCTCTCATCTGCACGTCCAACGGACAAAGAATACAAGGATTTGTGTGCTTTGGTACGTGACCATCTCAAGCCAACCGAGGGGATCATCATATCACGCTATTGCTTCTACACACTTGTTCGTGCTGAGGGCCAGGATGTGTTGGGATTCGTCGCCGACCTGCGACGTCTTGCTGAGCCGTGTAAGTTCCGGACCGTGTTGGAAGACATCACGAGATTTCTTCGTGATAGGCATCAACCATGATGTGATTCTCCGTAAGTTATTGGCTGCAGAAATGCTGAATTTGAGCAAGGCCATCGCGACTACCCAGGCATGCATGACAACTGATAATAATTTGATGCAGATATCATTGAAAAGTCGGAGCTCCACGGCAAGTACTGTAACAAGATTGTGTCATCGTCTGGCAGAGCTGCTTTTGGCAGGGCCTACTCGACTGCTTACGTGAAACCTGTAGCTGTTTAAAGTCCGCCAACTCGTACGAATCCTATTTCACCCTGTTGGCATTGTGGGGGCAATCATTGGCCTCATCAGTGTCGGTTTAGGCAGTACATCTGTAACGGCTGTTCCAAAGTGGGGCATCTTCAGAGAATGTGCCCACAACTGAGCAAGTGTGCTGCCGCTCATCACATTGCTGATGATGACCAGTCCAGTGCTGGCCCAGATGCACAACCCGAGGAGGAAGTGTATGGTCTTTATTCGTTCTTGGGAAATAGCCAGCCGATAATGGTTAATGTGAAACTGAATGGCGTGCCTGTATCGATGGAGCTGGACACTGGTGTGAGTCAGTCGATAATGAGCCAAAGGACATTCGACAAGCTGTGGGACACTGAGGCCGTGAATCCTAAGCTGAGTCCAAGTTGCCAAGTTGCATACTTACACTAAGGAACCCATACCCGTGATTGGCAGTGCAGTCGTCATATGATGGTGTGGTTCATGATCTTCCGTTATGCAGGTACAGCAGGCGGTTAAGAAAGCAAATGGCATGTTGGCCTTCATAGCGAGGGGATTTGAGTACAGGGGCAGGGAGGTGTTGCTACAGTTGTACAGGGCCTTGGTGAGGCCACACCTGGAGTATTGTGTACAGTTTTGGTCTCCTAACTTGAGGAAGGACATTCTTGCTATTGAGGGAGTGCAGCGAAGATTTACCAGACTGATTCCCGGGATGGTGGGACTGACCTATCAAGAAAGATTGGATCAACTGGGCTTGTATTCACTGGAGTTCAGAAGAATGAGAGGGGACCTCATAGAAACGTTTAAAATTCTGATGGGGTTAGACAGGTTAGATGCAGGAAGAATGTTCCCAATGTTGGGGAAGTCCAGAACCAGGGGTCACAGTCTAAGGATAAGGGGTAAGCCATTTAGGACCGAGATGAGGAGAAACTTCTTCACTCAGAGAGTGGTGAACCTGTGGAATTCTCTACCACAGAAAGTAGTTGAGACCAATTCACTAAATATATTCAAAAGGGAGTTAGATGAAGTCCTTACTACTCGGGGGATCAAGGGGTATGGTGAGAAAGCAGGAATGGGGTACTGAAGTTTCATGTTCAGCCATGAACTCATTGAATAGTGGTGCAAGCTAGAAGGGCTGAATGGCCTACTCCTGCATCTATTTTCTATGTTTCTATGTTTCTATGGATCGTCCCAGGCAATGGTCCAACACTGTCCTGCAGAAATTGGCTCGAGAAAATCAAGTGGAATTGGAACGATATTAAAGAGTTGTCATTGGTGGATGATACTTCATGTGCTCAAGTGTTGAAGAAGTTTCCTTCTTTGTTTGAACCGGGCATTGGAAATTTTGGAAAAAAAGGTGCAGATTCATCTGGAT
The DNA here is from genome assembly GCF_044704955.1 of Pristiophorus japonicus. NCBI lineage: Eukaryota > Metazoa > Chordata > Chondrichthyes > Pristiophoridae > Pristiophorus > Pristiophorus japonicus. Next base: position 247,361,189 of record NC_091981.1, on the reverse strand, counting down.
TCTGATGCAAAGCCTGTCTATCATAAAGCTCGGTCTGTTCCCTATATGATGAGGGAGAAGGTTGAAATTGAGCTTGACAGACTCCAACATGAAGGGGTCATATCACCGGTCAAGTTTAACGAGTGGGCCTGTCCTATTGTTCTTGTGTTGAAGAGTGATGGCACTGTCAGGATTTGTGGAGACTACAAGGTTACGATTAACCGATTTTCAAAACAGGATTAGTATCCGTTACCGAGAGCTGATGACCTGTTCGCCATGCTAGCTGGTGGAAAGTCATTCACTAAACTGGATCTGACATCGGCCTATATGACACAGGAGCTTGTCGACACTGCGAAGAAACTTACCTGCATCAACACCCATAAAGTAATGTTTATCTACAACAGGTGTCCTTTTGGAATTTGTTCGGCTGCAGCCATATTT